>NW_027507748.1:430136177-430236177 GCF_037356315.1 Lithobates pipiens
TGTCATGGCAGGCGTTGATGGTAAAATGCTGCTAGTTTTAACGGCGCTTTACCGTCATTTTAGCGACGCTATTCGGCTGCTAGCGGGGCACTTATAACCCAGCTAGCAGCCGACGAAGAGGTTAATTACACCCGTGAAGCGCCGCTGCCAAAGCGCATTGCATGAGCTTTGGCAGTGGTGCGCATTCATTTCAATGGGCAGGAATGGTGGAGGAGCGGTACACACCACTCCAAACGTGCTGCTTGCAGGACTTTTTTTAACGTCCTGCCAGCGCATCACCTCTGTGTGAAAGCACTCGGGCTTTCACACAGACTGCAGGGGAGCTGTTTTGCAGGCACTTTACAGGTGAATGAATGAATGAAATACTTATATAGCGCACAATGCGAACTGAATCGCCTCTAGGCGCTGTGGCGAGCTTTGATCATCTGCTAAAAGAGGAAGGTCTTGAGTTTTTTCCTAAAAGCCAGGTGATTTTCTTCCAGGCGGATGTTGATTGGTAGAGCATTCCATAGCCGAGGCCCTTGGACAGCGAATCTCCAATCCCCCTTGGATTTATACCGGGCTTTGGGCACGAGGAGGAGGTTTTTGTTGGCTGATCGAAGACTGCGGTTTGGTGTGTAATGATTTATTTTCTCCATTAGGTATTGCGGAGCTTCTCTATGCACGCATTTGTGGGTGAGGCAAAGGGTCTTGAACGTGATCCGATTTTTTACGGTTAGCCAATGTAAGCTCCTCAGTGAAGGAGAAATGGATTCCCAGGGTTTTTTTCCTGTTATCAGCCTTGCCGCCGTGTTTTGGATCAGTTGTAATCGCGCAAGTTGATATTGTGGTAATCCTATGTAAAGCGAGTTTGCGTAGTCCAGTCGTGAATTAATGATTGTTCCAACTACCACTGCTTTGTCATTCTTTGGGATAAAAGGGATGAGTCTGCGAAGCATGTGCAGCAGATGGTGAGATCCACTGACTACTGCTCCTATTTGCGCATCCATTGACATTTGTGCGTCTAAAATAACCCCGAGACTCTTCGCTTTGGTCTTTGGGGAGATAGTCTGCCCAAAGACGGTTGGTGGAGACCAGGAGGTTTTGGTTGCGGGCTTATGATTTGGGTGTAAGATAAGAAGCTCTGTCTTTGATTGGTTCAGCTGGAGGGAGTTGGTGGTCATCCAGTCCTCTATTGATTTGAGGCAGTTTTCAAGTTGTTGTTGGTGATCTTTTTTTCCATTGATCCGGAAATAAAGTTGCGTGTCGTCAGCGTAAGAGTGGAAGCAGAGATCTGAGCATCTGATGATTTGAAGGAGTGGGCGAATGTAAATGTTGAAGAGAACGGGTGACAATGGAGAGCCTTGAGGGACTCCACAGGTGACTGCCCGAGTTTCGGAGAGGAATTTTCCTAGTTTCACTGTCTGTGACCGATTTCCTAGGAAGGACGCGAACCATTGGAGATCTATGTCTTGGACTCCGGCTACTTCTGTGAGGCGGACGAGTAGAGTATTGTGATCTACTGTATCAAACGCTGCACTTAGGTCTAGCAGTACGAGGAGACACGGCTCTCCGTCATCTGCCGCTTCGAGGGCGTCATCCCAAATCTTGAGGAGAGCTGTTTCTGTTCCATGACCCGGGCGGAAGCCTGATTGCAGCGGGTCCAGGAGTTTGTGAGTATCCAGGTGAAGTTGTAGCTGATGTACTACAGCTTTCTCCATGATCTTAGAAATGGTGTTGAGGCTTGTAATTGGCCTACGGTTGTTTGGATCCTGAGGGTCCAGGTTTGGTTTCTTGAGTAGAGGTTTGACAATGCCTTGTTTGAGGATGCTGGGAACAATCCCTTCGTGGAATGATCGGTTTATGAGGTGGGTTATGGTTGGAGCCACGATGTCGGAGCATTCTTTCAGTAGTTTTGTGGGGATGATGTCAATAGGTGAGGTACTGTCACGCAGTTTATTAATGATGTTTTTTGCGGTGTCTACGGTAATTGGGGATAGTGAAAATTTCGGCGGTTGCGGTATGTTGGTGCAGACATCCTCTTTATGTATTTGCTGGCTGGGGTCGGATGTTTTCTTCTGACAAATTGTTTCCCTGATGGTTTTGACTTTATCGATGAAAAAATCTGACAGTTTGTCACAGTAATCCTGGGATTCGCTTTCTGGGGGTTCTAGGCACACCGGATTCATTGATTGATTAACCAGTTTAAACAATTCCCGTGGTTGGTTTGCGGCCGTAGAGATTGTATATGAGAAGTGGTCCTTTTTGGCTTTGAAGATTGCTTTCCGATAATTCTCTGTCAGACCTTTGTAGTTAAATAGGTTTTCCTCGGTGGGATTTCTTCTCCATGTTCTTTCCGCTCTTCTGCGTGTTATCTTTAGCCCAAAAGCGCCTGAAAAATGCCCCAGTGTGAAAGGTGTCTGTTAGATTTTATGAGATGAAGGGGGGGGGGGGGGGGGGTGGGAAGGAAAAAAAAATTAAAAATTGGCCTAACATATCGGCCCAAAAAAAATCTGCATTACTTATCGGCCATCGGCAGCGAGATTTCTAAATATCGGCAGGAGAAAACCCATATCGGTCGACCTCTAATATATATAGATAGAGATAGAGAGAGATAGATAAAAAAAAAGTCTACACACCTCTGTTAAAATGTCAGGTTTCTGAGATGTAAAAAAAAGACCAAGATAAATCATTTCAGAACGTTTTCACCTATTTTTAACGTAACCTATAAACTGTACAACTCAATTGAAAAACTGAAATCTTTTTTTTTTTTTTTTTTTTTTTTGGGGGGGGGGGGGGGGGAGAAAAATAAAATATGGTTGCATAAGTGTGCACACCCTCTTATAATTGGGGATGTAGCTGTGTTCAGAATTAATCACATTCAAACTCATATTAAATAGGAGTCAGTACACACCTGCCATCATTTCAAGTGCCTCTGATTAACCCCAAATAAAGTTCAGCTGTTCTAGTAGGTCTTTCCTGACGTTTTGTTAGTCACATCCTACAGCAAATGCCATGGTCCGCGGAGAGCTTCCAAAGTATCAGAGGGATCTCATTGTTAAAAGGTATTAGGAGAAGGGTACAAAAGAATTTCCAAGGCATTAGATATACCATGGAACACAGTGAAGACAGTCATCATCAAGTTGAGAAAATATGGCACAACAGTGACATTACCAAGGACTGGACGTCACTCCAAACTTGATGAAAAGACGAGAAGAAAACTGGTCAGGGAGGCTGCCAAGAGCCCTACCACAACATTAAAGGACCTGCAGGAATATCTAGCAAATACTGGCTGTATGGCACATGTGACAATCTACCCCATAGCCCAGCCATATGAAGAATATGGGAGAGTGGCAAGACAGAAGCCTTTTGTTGCCAAGAAAAACATCCAGGCCCTACTAAATTTTGCAAAAACACATCTAAAGTCTCCAAAAAGCATGTGGGAAAATGTGTTCTGGTCTGATGAAACCAAGGTTAAATTTTTGGTCATAATTCCAAAAGATATGTTTAGTACAAAAACACTGCACATCACCAAAAGAACACCATACCCACTGTGAAGCATGGTGGTGGCATTATCCTCTGGGGCTGTTTTTTTAAAGCTGAAACAGGGGCCTTAGTCAAGGGTAGAGGGAATTATGAACAGTTCCAAATACCAGTCAATATTGGCACAAAACCTTCACTCTTCTGCTAGAAAGCTGAACATGAAGAAGAACTTCTTCATCTATTAGCATGCCAACGACCCAAAGCATACAGCAAAATCAACAAAGGAATTGCTTCACCAGAAGATTAACATTTTTGAATGGCCTAGCCAGAGCCCAGACCTGAATCTGATTGAAAATCTGCAGGGTGATCTGAAGATGCACAGGAGATGCCCTGTGCATCTTCAGCTTTACAGTTAACGAGCAAATCAGGAGATGGAGGGGGCGGGGCTGAGCCATGGCTCCATGTGTGAATAGACACACACAGCAAGCAAGCTGGGACCCAAGAATGGGAGTGTGACGGATCTTGGATACCACTGCTGGGCATCTCCGCCAGACCTGTGTCTCCTGTCCTCCAAACGCACCCGCAGACTGCAGATTTGCCATAACCAGCCCTTAAGCCCTCAATCACGTGACAAGCCACAAGGTGTTGAGGGTTAAACATCCAGAGCATAAATGGTTTATTAAGTGCCAAACATACACTTTTAACATAGCTAAGGACACCCCTCTTAGCCTGGTCATAAAGGGGGTAGGGGACAAGGAAGAACCAATGGAAACTCAACAGTTCGTTTTGCACCGAGTGGCCCCAATCGTCCTCTTATGGGGTCCCATGGAGGCTCTCGCGGCTCCTCCCCACAAGAGCTAACACCCCTCTGGGAAGCTTTCCCGAGGGGGTTATCTTGCAGGCGCACTCCCGTGTGATACACTCGGCGGCCATAGCTGCCAATTGAATGCCTCGGTCCCGCCCCCCTGGAGCACCGCATCATTCACAGCAGCGTGAGCCAATGGCTGCGCTGCTATAAATCATCCAATGAAGAGCTGATCAGAGCTTGGGGAAAGCAATGCGGGATCACGCCCAAGGAGATTCGGGACTCGGGTGGGGGGGGGGCAGGGGTAGGATGACTGCAATTTGTTTTTTCACCTTAATGCATAGGATGCATTAAGGTGAAACGCAAAGCTTTACAACCCCTTTAAGAATTAAGTTTTAGAATTCAATTAAAATCTTATTCAAATTCTTATTAACACCACTCCCCTACACATCTACAAATACTGTTCAAGAAATAGGGCTGCATTAAAAAACTTTTTTTTTCTTTTTGTGAACAGAGGTAGTTGATCTAGTTCCTTTTCTGAAAATGTATTTTTCGCTTGATAAGATGAAGATTGCAAATTCCAACACTTACCTTTTTTTTTCTTTATTTTTGTTTTTCCTCAGAAAGAGTTTTGGAAAGAGTACACCAAAGGACATGGGGACTCGAGCTCGGACAGCAATTGGTATCCATTTTACCTGGCCTTCCCTTTAATCACAGTCTTTTTTGTTGTTGCTCTGGTTCTCTTGCTATTGTGGAAGTGTGTATTCAGAAACAAAGCATGCCGGAGAACTGCATATGCCAACAGAGGTGCGAGGGAAAATACAGCTGAGACTTTAGATGAAGGAGTTTCCAGTCACGCTCAGCATCATTCTAATGTGTTGTGTGCAATGGAGGATACTTTTGAAAGGGCTGGGAACCCCAGCGGATTGACTGATTATGATGTGCGGTCAGATACGCTATCAGCTGGATTTTCGTTGAATTGCGACGCACCACCTTCTTATGAAGAAGCCACTGGAACAAGGGGTGTGAGAGTAAGCGAGCCACAGCACAGTCCCAATGAGCCACCACCACAGTATGAAGAAATAGCTATTTGTGCCTCTGTAATCACAATACCTCAGGAGGGGACAACCAGTCCTAAGTAGCATAGGAACAGATTTTCTATTTTTTTTTTTTTTTTTTTTTTATTACAATAGCATTTTGCTCTGGACTAATTTTGACATTTTATGATATATATTTTCTTTTTCTTAGAGTATAGTAATGAACACTATTTGCTGTGAGTACCGCTCAGATGAAGGGTTCATATTGCTTTTAAATAAACACAGTACTGTTATTACACTAAAATTACAAAGTGCCGTATATTATTTGAAACTGTACTTTCTATTTTCAGTCTTACGGCAATTAATTTGCCAATGGGATTATACTGAGATTGCAATATAACCACTATTGACCGAACTACTTTTTTAATGAGCTTGAATAAAAAGACTGACTTTTTTTTATTTCTCTTTCGTTCATTGACGGACACAGCTCCTTTAATCTTGACCGTAGGGTTATTACACCACCTTCAGGAGAGGACTAGGCAGAACTTTAATACATGTGTAAAAACTGAACTGTACAGTTCTGCCCAGGGGGTGGTTCCTCTGGCCATAACCCATCAGCCTGCTTCCTGCAGCTCAGTTTTTTTCTGCCTAGTGAAGAAGGACCTAGGCTCCCTGCCGGGACCATTGGTCCTGGGGATTTTTTTTCTGGATTTTGCCTTTTGCACACGATATTGATCCTGTGATCTATCAACAGCCGGCTGGTGTGACAAGCTGGATAATATAGATCCTAGTCTCCCCAGCCTGGCCATCGAACGTGTGTGGGCTCTAGCTATGTGCTGGGTCAGCCACGACATGCCCCTCAGGCTCCAGGGGCTGTGCTGGCTGTCTGTGTCCATATGCTGTTATCTGTGTCTCTACTGGTGTCTGTGGGCTTTGCATGTGCTGCCGCCATAGCGCTGACCAATGACATTTTCTGTGTAGTCTCTGTATACAGCATGATTGTCAGCCATTTTCTGTTGGCCTCTATGGGAAGCATGGTCGTCGGCCATTTTCTCGGAGTCCGGCAGCCATTTTCCCTGTTTTTTTGCTATACAAGGACGGGTGGTGGCCATTTTCTTGTAGCCTCAGCGTGGTTTTTTTTCTCCCCAGCGCTGGTTCCTGTGCCTCAGAACAGAGTGGTTTTGGTTCCTGGACACTTGTGAGCTGACACAGCGATCAGTGACAGCACGGCACAGCACTCGGTCAGGGTGGTGAGTCCTGTGGTGGGGCCTCTCAGTCTGTTAGCAGCTAGGAGGGTGGGATTGAGCACCTTGTCCTATGTCCCCAAGGGTGGTAGACAGGGTGGGTCAACATGGCCTCAGAAGCTTGTGTTTCTTCCCCAGACCTACCTGCAATTGCTCACCTGCAAATAGTGCAGTGCCTTAGGACGCTGTGTTGGCGTTCCTTGAAACGTTCATTGTAAGGGTGGAGGCGGTGTGCGGGCAGTAAAAAAAATGGCCCCTGCCTGGGGAGAACTCTGATTCAGACTCTGGGCCCCACGGTGACTGGCGGCCCCTGTTCTGATGTCAGAGGAAACTGACGAGGACCGATTGGACAGTGAGATGATTCCGGGTCCACGCAGGAAAAAGCGCTAGTTGGAGCAATTATCACTGCTGTGCGTGATACCCTGAAAATGCAGGATGTAGCAGGATCCTCTGCTGAGGTGGTGGTCCCCTTTGGGTCCCGGAAGCCAGCTCGTACACCTAAGGTGTTTCCGTATCTGACTTATTTTGATAAGTTCATATACAAGGAATAGGGAAGCCCGCAACGGACCTTTTTGGGTCCCAAAAAGAATGGCGGTGCGGTTTGAAGAGAGCCTCCTTAAAAAAAAAATGGTTGGCTCCTGATTGTGGACCCCCCTAGTATCCAGGTTAAATAAAGTAACCACAATCCCGGTAGAAGGGGCTCCTGCATTTAAGGACCCTACCGACAGGAGGGCCGAGGCAGTGGCCCGGTCCATGTTTACGGTAGTGGGGTCATCACTACGACAGTACTGGCCACGGCATTAGTGTCGCAGACCCTTACTGAGTGGGCAAAATTTTTGCATCGTGAATTGGAGAAGTAGCAGTCCCCTCCAGTCTGCGTAGAACTAGCAGACCAGTTGGTACACGGCCTTAAGTATGTCTGTGATGGGGCCCTGGATACACCTCCCCTGCTCTCCAGAGCATCGGTATCAGCAGTGGTGCTGCGGTGCCTGATCTGGCTGAAAGTCTGGTCTGCGGACCAGGCATCTAAAAAAGCCTTAACGGATTTGCCCTTCCTTGGTGAGTAGCTGTTTGGATGACATTAGTAAGAATGTCACAGGTGGGAAGAGCACATTGCTCCCACAGTCCAAGAAGGATAAGGAGCCACGCCAAAGGCAAGGGCCCTCCTTTTCCGCTCAAAAGTCCACCCGGGGCTTCAGATAAATGCTCCCAGTCCGACAGGGCGACTGCTGAGGGACAAAAGCGTCCCTGGTCTCACAAGCCTGCGAGCAAAAGTACTACCTCATGAAGGTTTGCCCCGCCGCCGCAGACACTCGGGTGGGGGGTCGCCCTCGGGAGTTTGCACCTCGGTGGGCCTCCCGGCTGTCCGACCAATGGGTCTGCAAACTGATTTCATCAGGCTACAAGATAGAGCTCCTCTCTTGGCCACCAAACAGATTTTTTTTTCCCCTCCAATATACCCTTACTCCCGGCTCGCTAGGAGGCCCTGTTTGGGGCAGTAAGGGACCTGCTCAGCCGTGGAGTGATGGTGCTTGTTCCAAAACTGGAAAGGTTTCAGGGATTCTACTCCAATCTGTTTGTTGTCCCCAAAAAGGAAAAAGTTCGCTCTGTAGTCTCTGCACTCCATCATGGGGACTGCCTGGCATCTTTGGAAATAGGGGGGAAGAGCACTACGAGTTTGTGGTTCTCCCCTTTGGTCTAGCTTCAGCACCCAGAGTCTTTACCAAAGTATTAGCTCAGATTTTGGCGTTGTTGCGACAACGTGGGATCACAATCGTGGGTTACCTGGATGATCTCCTTGTGCGAGCGGTTTCCACCTCAATTAAGGGAGGATGTGGCGATCACCATACAAACTCTACAGGAGTTTGGGTGGGTGTTGAAGCTCAAAGTCGGTACTAGTGCTGACTCAGCGCCTGGAGTAGCTAGGTTTACTGCTTTAGTCCGTGGAAGCGAGAGTGTTTCTCCCTTCAGACAAACTACAGACTCTCAGAGCCACGGTGAAGCTGTTGATGAACCACATGTGGTCGCCTTTGCGTTTTGTGCATGCGAGTTCTGGGCCTCATGGTGGCCTCTTTCGGGATGGTACCGTATGCCAAATTTCACACCAGTCTTGCAGAGGGAGATATTGTCCAAATGGGACAAATTTCCGTTATCCCGGGATCGACAGATTTGGGTGAGCCAGTTAGTCAGAGACTCTCTTCACTGGTGGCTGAGGTCTCCGACCCTTCGGTCTGGGAAATCGTTCCTGCCTCTTCATTGGACAGTGATCACAACAGACGCCAGCCTAACCGGCTGGGGTGGAGGGCTGGGAGTAAAGTCAACCCAGGGCCTGTGGTCGAGGGAGAAATCCCAGTTACCGATCAGTGCGCTCGAGATTCGAGCGATCAGGCTATGTCTCTCCACATGGTCAATGAGGCTACGAGGGCATACGACCAGGATACAGTCAGACAACGCCACAGCAATGGCATATGTCAACCATCAAGAAGGAACAAGGAGCTGGGCTGCAGCACAAGAGGTCGCTCACATCCTTCGGTGGGCAGAGCGACGTGTACCCTCTCGGCCATATACATCCCGGGAGTAGAAAACTGGCAGGAGGACTATCCAAGTCGCCAGATGCTGGACCCAGGAGAATGGTCATTGCATCCGGAGGTGTTCAGGCTTCTTTGCCTGCGGTGTGGCACGCCAGAAGGTGCGGAGGTTCGTGTCCAGGACAAGAGATCCTTGTGCGGATGCGTCAGACATGTTGGTGGCGCCATGGGGGCAGTACCGGCTGATTTACGCCTTCCTTCCGCTCGAACTGTTGCCGTGTCTGCTTCGCAGAGTGGAGGCCGAGGGGATTCCAGTGATAATGATCACTCTGGATTGGCCAGGTGTGCCTGGTAGCAGATGCTCCCTGGTGGTTGCTGATGCGAGAAGACCTCCTATTGCAAGGCCCGATACTCCATCCTGCTTTACCGTCGCTGGTTTTAACAGCATGGCTGTTGAAAACCAGGGGCTAAGGAACCGAGGTCTGTCGGACTCTGTAATCTCCACTATGCTGAGGGCACGGAAATCTTCTTCTAGGAAGATATACCATTGTACGTGGAAGGCTTATATCTCCATGTGTGAGGAGATGGGGTGGCGTCCGCGTACCTATTCAGTTTCCAGGATCCTGCTGTTCTTACAGCGAGGAGTGGACTAAGATACTGACCTTAAGCACCATCAAGGGGCAGATATCAGCCTTGGCTGTTTTTTTTTTTTTTTTTTTTTTTTTTTTTTCCAATGACCCCTGGCGTCTCGCTCATTGGTGAACACCTTTATGCAAGGGGTTCAGCATGTACCGGTAGTCACTCCGGTGCGACCACCTCTACCCCTATAGGATCTGAACCTGGTGCTATCGGCGTTTCAGAAACCACCGTTTGAGAACATCAGGAACATTCCCTTGTTGACTCTTTCTCAGAAAGTGGTCTTTCTAGGGGCTATTACATCTGCCAGGAGTGTTTCTGAGTTGGCGGCCTTGTCTTGCAATTTGCCCTATTTGGTTTTCCACAAGGATAAGGTGGTGTTGCGTCCACAACTTTCTTTTCTTCTGAAGGTGGTTTCGGCCTTCCATCTCAATGAGGACATTGTGTTACCATCTCTGTGTCCTAAGCCGACGCACCCTAAGGAGGGAGCCCTCCATTCCCTGGACGTGGTCCAGGCCCTAAAGGTATATTTGTCTGCCACGGCTCCCTTCCGGAAGTCAGATTCTCTGTTAGTTTCGGTAGCTGGTCCGAAAAAAGGACTGGCGGTCTCATCGACCACCATCTCACGGTGGATCAGACTGATCGTGGTTTAGGCTTATGCCTTGAAGGGGCGGTTGCCCCCCTTTCCTGTCAAGGCCCATTCCACCAGGGCAATTGAGACCTCTTGGGCTTTCCGACATCAAGCGTCTGTATCCCAGGTGTGTAAGGTGGTCACTTGGTCTTCCGTTCACACTTTCACAAAGATCTACAAAATTGATGTAAGTGCATCTTCTGATGCTTGCTTTGGCTGCAATGTTTTGCAGGCAGCCGTGTAATCGTTGCAATTTACACTTTTTCTTCTGGTTAGAGAAAGTTACATTTTGGTTGCCAATGCATTCTGACGCATATGTTGGCCACAAGTTCTAATGCGGTCGGTTCAGATGGTGACTCCTCCATTGAGGAACATCTCTGGCTGTGGGTGAAGTTATGTTTGCTCTTTCCACCCCTCATTATAACACTGCTTGGGGACATACCTACGGGCAAGATTAATGGAGCTGTGTCTGTCAATGAATAAAAGAGAAAATAGGATTTTTGTACTCAACATAAAATCCTTTTCTCTGAAGTTCATTGACGGACACAGCACCCACCCCTCCTATAGTTTACATTCTACTGCTTGTTGACATACTAAGCTGCAGGAAGCAGGCTGAGGGGTTATAGCCAGAGGGACCACCCCCTGGGCGGAACTGTACAGTTCTGTTTTTCACATGTATTACATGTTCTGCCTAGTCCTCTCCTGAAGGTGGCGTATTAACTCTACGATAAAGTTTAATGGAGCTGTGTCCATCAATGAACTAAAGAGAAAAGGATTTTATGGTGAGTACAAAAATCCTCTTTCACACGTGCCTCTTTTCCTTATTGATGAATTCTTTGAAAGTGACATATACTAAGACAACCTCAAAATATTTAATTTTCCTTTTTAAGTATTTATTATGAGTTTGTACATATTAAAGTCATGTTTGTGTGTATAATGAACCCACCTATTCCTACTACTATCCTCAGTTTTCACTTTTTCAGTAATAGCACAACAACCTACATGCACAACTTTATTCAGTTCTACAGTAAATACACAGTAGGTGCCTTTTTTTTTTTTTTCTTTTTTTTTTTTTTTCACTTTTAGGTATAATTTGTGATATGTTTTTATATAAATATGTAACGTTTTTAGTATCTTGCATTTATTTTTCTGAACAATTCCAGATTTGTTTTTAATATTGAATTTTTTTTTCTACATTGTAAATGTTTTTATAGTTTGTAACCACTAGCATTTTACATTTAACAATTGGCCTCTACTATTTGCTTTATAAGGTATATATATTTTTTTTTTTGTAATTTTAAATAAAGCTTTCCTTGTTATGAGTTTAAACCTGAACAGTGGTTTGGGGTTTGATTGAGGTGTGTGTATCTCTCTCTATATCTATATCTATATCTATATCTGTGTGTGTGTGTGTGTGTAATTAATATATATATATTAATAATTTTTTTCGCAAAATTCTAACTACCGTATATACTCGAGTATAAGCCGAGATTTTCAGCCTCTTTTTTGAGGCTGAAAGTGCCCCCCTCGGCTTATACTCGAGTCATCGCTGTCTGCCCGCTCGATCAGCGTGTCGAGCAGACAGACAGCGGCCATTCTATTCAAAAGCCGCGCCTCCGGCTCCGCCTTCGCCTGTGATAGGCGGAACACTGAATTTCCCAGCAGCCTGTGTTCCGCCTATCACGGACATCGTATCATCCTCGTACTACGGACGAGGATGATACGACGTCTGTGATAGGCGGAACACAGGCTGCTGGGAAATTCAGTGTTCCGCCTATCACAGGCGAAGGCGGCGGCGCAGCTTTTGAACTTTACAATGGCCGCCGACGAAGAGGGCACGGGACGGAGGCAAGGGAAGGCACGGCACGGGACGGGACGGCGGCGGCAAGGCACGGCACGACACGGGACGGATGCAAGGAGGCAAGTCACGGCACGGGACGGAGGCAAGGAGGCAAGGCACGGGACGGAGGCTCGGGACAAAGGTAGGCTGGACACACACACACACACACACACACACACACACACACACACACACACACACACACACACACACACACACACACACACACACACACGGATGGAGACACACACAGGGATGGATGGATGGATGGAGACACACACACACACAGGGATGGATGGATGGATGGATGGAGACACACACACACATGGATGGATGGATGGAGACACACACACAGGGATGGATGGATGGATGGACACACACACACACAGGGATGGATGGATGGATGGACACACACACACACAGGGATGGATGGACGGACACACAGGGATGGACGGACACACAGGGATGGACGGACACACACACAGGGATGGACAGGCATGTCTCACCCTCGGCTTATACACGAGTCAATAAGTTTGCCAGTTTTTTTGGGGGTAAATTGGGGGCCTCGGCTTATATTCGGGTCGGCCTATACTCGAGTATATACGGTATATATCTTCTGAGCAGCACATACTATCAGATATCTGTACTCATCGTCCTACTTGAAGCGGAGTACCTCCCAAACTCTCTCTTTCTTTCTCCCTTTCTCTCTCTTCCCCCCCCCCCCTCCACCAGACCTCGCCAGGTACGTCAGAAGTCCAGCTCCCTCTGCCTTCCCCTGCTGATGGGCCAGTAACAGAGCTCAGCGTGCTTCATGCATGTTCAGTAGGGACCTGGCCTGGAAGCTATGTTTCACAAGTAAGTGTCCTAATATTAAAAGTAGAAAATATTTTCTTATCGTACATCACAGGACACAGCGCCATAGTAGTTACTATGTGGGTTATAGGCCAATCTTCAGGTGATGGACACTGGCACGCCCTAAATTAAAAAGTGAACTCCCTATATAACCCCTCCCAATGGTGGGAGTACCTCCGTTTTTTTCACCAGTGTCTAAGGTGTTGGTCACGAGTAAAGATGTGCTGTGCTGGGCTCCACTGGAGCAATCCTTGCTGTGGGGCTAGCCATGAAACCGGATCCATTCAAAGTGTCTTTTTGGCCAAAATGAATGGTACCCGGGCCTCATATCTGAAGAAATGAGGACTTGCCTGTAACACTTCTCTTTTTAGAGAGCTGGACCCCGGGATCCAGTACTTTTTGGTATTAAGGCCATAAAGTTTTACTGGCGGAAGTGCTATTACAGGTCCAGGATTGTGGGTTTCCTCGAGGATCCCCAGCTCCTGAAGGTTTAACGGAACCCACTGTGAAGGGTGAAGATTGGGTCTGTTGGTTTACCACAGAAAACCCTGCGGCGAGAAAGGTAAGGAGTTTTTTTCTAAAATTTTCTTATGTCTCCTTTAATTGGTAAACATTGTCATGCCTATGTCACCACTGGGGGCTGTATAGAGCACTTACGTCTCATGCTTCTCAGCCCATGATGTGTCCAGGAAACAGCAGTTTTCTCTTCAGCCAGCAGCAGACTTCCGGTAAGTCTGGGATGGTTTTGCCTCCCCACCAGATGCCCCCCTGTGCTGTTTTTTTTATCGGGGAAAGAGCGATTTAACAAAAAGGGTGACCAACACACCGCTCAGCGGGTTCCAGGCCCCCCCCTCCATAATTTCTGTTGATCCCATAGGATCGGAGCTCACATGAGAAAAGCTTTCTTTTGAAAGGCGAGAGGAAGGGCCGTAGCGATTGGGGGGGGGGGGCTTATCGCGGGGTTGGGAATGTGTTTTAAAGGCACCATTTTTGCCGTTTCAAGCTGCGGAGGGACACAGGCATAGGGTATATATGAGGTTTGGTGACATAGGCATTCCTTTGACACATTTGCTACTGCATCAGGCTGTGCATTAATAGCAGCAGCAGAGCTGGACTATTGTTCAAGCAATGCATGCATTCCTTCTAGTAGTACATCTGCTTTGTGCATCGGGCTATGGTCGGAAGGGAGGTTAAAATCACCAAAAAAAAAGGCTCTAGAAAGACTTGGAGACACTAGGGAGCCTAGACCCATCTGAAAGAGGGCATCCTCCCCTGAGAGTAATATGGCTGGTCAGAATGAGCCATCAGGAGGGGCAAGGGTTGCAGCGGCTTTTAGCATTACAGCCCCTGTATATGACCAAGGAGGTTTTTTTTTCTCCAACCATTCTAAGTTTGGAGCAAAAAAAATGATGCTTTAATCGCATCCCAGAGTGGGACTAAGCATAACAGGTCCCTGTCCATTGCTCAGGACCCTCATGCTGAGGAACAAGGAGCGAGAGATGAATTTCTCTCAAGGGACCAGGAAGAGACTGATGTCCAAAGAACCTAATACGAAAGGATCAAGTTTGCAGGAAAGGTTGTTGGTACAGTCTCTCACTGAATTGGTCCGCTCCACATTTTTACTGCCAATAAGAGCAGTCAGTCGATGAGCCCACTTCTGGTTTGGGTTCACTAAAGCCTCCTCAATGTGTTCATGCTTTTCCTATCCATTCATGGCAAAAAAAAAGCTTCTGTATTCTGAGTGGGAGCACCCAGATAAACCGTTTTTCCTCCCAAAAAGTTTTCAATACTTTATCCTATAGAGGAAATGTTCTATAAGAATTGAGGATTTCCAGCAGTTGATGCTGCTATATCCTCTCTACCTCACTTGTCCAATAGACAATGCTTATATGCTAAAGGATCCAACAGATAAGAAATTGGAATTCCTTTTTAAAAGCTATATTTCGCTCGCAGGTTCAGCCTGCGCTGGCAGTGATCAGAGTATCTCAGTCCTTAATGGACCAGTTTATGGAGGTACTCAAGATTATTCCTGATCAGCAGGCCCAAGATTTGGCCCAGATATCAGAAGCCTTGTGTTTTACAGTAGATGCTATGAAAGATTCTATTCTCCAGGCCTCATGGCTCATGCTAGGGCTGGTACATGTGCATAGAATCCTATGGTTAAGAAACTGGTCAGCCAAAGCACCATGCAAAAGCTCTTGGCCAGTTTCCCATTTCATGGTGAACTGTTATTTGGAATCAATCTGGATAGGTATATCCAAAGAATTTCTAACTGAAAAAGTTCCCTTTTACCAGTTAAAAAGAAGTTTAAGCATTTTTTTCTTTTAAAATGTGCTTCTCTGGTGTCAGGAGCATTAGCCTCCAGGCAGTCATGACTGCCTTCACTGTCAGGTTCAAGAGGTAAACCTCAGGGTTAGTCCCAGGGCCAAAAGAGGACCTGGGGGAGGAAACCCACAAAACAAAAGCCACTTTATGAAGGGGCACCCCCCCGCTCGCTCGAGTGGGGGGGGGGGGGGCTTCTACAGTTTTCAAGGGTCTGGCAGGAACACTGTCAAGACAGATGGGTGGCTTCCTCAATTTCTCTAGGTTACAAACTAGAGTTCCGAGGGTTCCCGTCGTCTTGTTTTCTCAAATCAAACATTCCCAGAGATCTAGTGACAAAAAGTGTCTCTTTCTAGCTTTGGATCATCCCTTGACTCAGATTAATATCCGTGGTCCCCTTGGAAGAGTAATGCCACGTACACACGATCGGAATAAGCTCTGATGGTTTTCCCAACGGAATTCCGCTCAAGCTGTCTTGCCTACACATGGTCACACCAAATTCAGATCGTTTAGAACGCGGTGACGTACGACGGGACTAGAAAAAGGAAGTTTAATAGCCAGTAAGCGTGATTTTTTGCGTGTCGGAATTGCATACACACCATCGGAATTTCTGATAGAAAGTTTTTCCGTTGGGAAAATTTAGAACATGCTATCAATTTTTGGCTGGCGGAAATTCGGACAGCTAAATTCCGATGGAGCATACACACGGTTGCATTTTCCGATGAAAAGCTCTCATCGGTCTCTTTCTGGACGGAATTCCGATCAATTCCGATTATGTGGACCATAAGGATTAGGGTTTTTATTAAAAACCTTTTCACAATTCCAAAAAAGGGAATGTTAGACCCATTTTAGATCTCAAAGATCTAAACTTGTTTTTGAATACCGTTCTTTTCGCATGGAGTCAATCCGATCAGTAGTCTTCATCCTACAAGGGGGAGAACTTCTGGCGTCAATCAACATCAAGGATGCTTTTCTCCATGTGCCAATTATTTTTTATTTTTTTTCCCCGCTCACCATAAATTTCTACGATTTGAGGTAGAAAACCTTGATTTCCAGTTTGTAGCTCTGCCTTCAGTCTAGCTACTGCACCTCGAGTGTTTGCAAAGGTCCTGGCTCCTCCTTTTAACCAGGTTAGGGGCTCAAGGTATAACGATACTAGCCTACTTAGATAATCTACTCTTGATAGATCAATCAGTAGCCAAAGTTTGGTCCACAGTCAGCTACCTGGAATACCTAAGTTGGATTCTCAACCTAGAAAATTCCTCCTTAAAACCACTATGGAGATTGCAGTACTTGGGGCTCATCATAGATACAGCTCAGAAGAGGGTGTTTTTTCCCCAGGAAGGGATCAGTTCCATAAGGGAACTGATTGTTGATCAAAACAAAGAAGAATCCTTCTATTCAACATTTGCATGAAAACTTTCGAGACCGTTTATGTGCAGTTTCATTCAAGACTGCTGCAAAACAGTATCCAAGCTTTGGACCTCCCAATGCGTTTATCCCCCAAAGTGCGTCAGAGCCTCAATTGGTGGGTGATATCCAAGAATCTTCAAAAAGGAAAATCCTTTCTACTAGTTACCAGGAAGGTGGTAACAACAGATGACAGCCTTCTGGGCTGGGTAACAGTCCTGGAAGAAGTGTCTGTCCAAGGGAAATGGTCCAAATCAGAGAGGACGTTGCCCATCAATATTCTAGAAATTTGGGCAGTACGCCTGGTCTTGTCAGTATCCAATCTAACAATGCCACAGCTGTGGCCTATATCAATCACAAAGGGGGCAAGAGACGACGTGCAGCCCAGAGAGAGGTGAATCATATTGTATCTTGGGAAAACAACATTCCTTGCCTATCAGCAATTTTCATTCCAGGGATAGGGAATTGGCAGGCAAACTACTTGAGTCACCAACATTTGTTCCCGGGAGAATGGTCTCTTCACCTTGACATCTTTCTGTCATTATGCCAAAAATGGGGAGTTCTGGACATGGATCTGTTTGCGTCCAGGTTCAACAACAAGATCAACAACTTTGTGTCAAGGACAAAGGATCCGATGGCATGCTGAACAGATGCCTTGGTTTTTCCGTGGGATGAGTTTTTCACTGATCTATGCATTTCCTCCTGTTCTGCTTCTTCCGTGCCTTCTCACAGATCAAGCAAGAAGGGAAGAAGGTGATTCTTGTAGCTCAGGAGATCTTGGTTTGCCAAGATCATAAAAATGGCAGTAGGGGACCCTTGGACCTTGCGAGAGAAGGTCTAGCCATAGCAGTAGGGTCCAATATTCCATCCTACCTTACAAACGCTAAATTTAGCAGTTTGGCTATTGAGACCAACATTCTAAAAGATCGTGGGCTGTGAGTTTCAGTAGTTTCTACTTGGTTAATACTAGGAAGCTGGCCTCCAGAGTCGCATACTATAGAATCTGGAGGGCATATGTCTCCTGGTGTGAATCCAGGGGTTGGCACCCCAGGAAATGTGTCATAGGTAGGATCCTTGAATTCCAACAGATAGTACTCGAGGCCAGCTTCATTTCTAATCCTATCAAGGCCAGATGTTGGCTTTATCTGTGTTTTTTATTTTTTTTTCTTCCCAACTACCTCATGCTTCACACTCATTACTGGTTCATAACTTTATTCAGGCAGTAACGCGGATTAATCCTCCAGTCAGGTCACCCCTGAACCCTTGGGACTTAAATTTAGTCCTGTCTGCTTTACAGAAGCAGCCTTTTGAGCCAATACAAGATATTCCCTTGGTCCTCTTGACGAGGAAAAAAAATTTCTTGGTTGCCATATCTTCTGCAGGAAGAGTATCAGAGTTGTCTGCTCTTTGTAAAGAGCCATATTGGTTTATTCGTAAGGATTAGGGATGGCCGAACGGTTCGCCCGGCGGTCGTTTCGCGGCGAATTTCGGCTGTTCGCCGTCCGCCCGATCGGTGGACTATTGGCGCCGTTCGCCCGGCGGACTTCCGTGTTTACTGTGTAAAAGAACTTTGACCTATGATGACACATCCATCATGGGGTACAGGACAGCCAATTGAGACATTACAGCACATGGACACTTGGACATTCCCCCAACTTATAAATAGACCCGATCCGGCGGCCATTTTACATTCTTTCTTCTGTCACTATAGGGAGAGGTTGCTGTGTGGAGCAGGGAAAGACTTCAGTGACCCAAATCGCTATCTATTAGGTCCACAAAAGTTCTTTTAAGGACTGGTATCATGGTATAGGTGTTAGGTGTAGTTCAGGATATAGGTTTGAGGCAGTGCTGTGCTAGTGATTGTTGCAGCAGCCTGAGTGTCTTTTGTCAGTGTAGAGAAAGGGACGGGACGCTGTGTGCTGCAGGGACAGTCAATTTAATCATTAGCTGTTACTATTAGGTCCACAAAAGTGCTATTCAAGTTATTGTTCCTGCAGCCTGTATTTTGTCAGTTTAAATAGGGACAGGCAGGAAGCTGTGTGTGAGGCAGTGAGGGACAGTCAGTTTAATCAGTAGCTGTTACTATTAGGTCCGCAAAGGTTATTTTTAGGACTGGTATGGTAGTAGGCTTGTACACGTATAATATTCTTTCTTCCAAATATAGAAAGAATATTATACTTGACTGCTGCCCTTCTGTTGCAGTCTGCTAATCATTAACAACCTACTTGTTCCACAAAGGTCCTTATAAGGACTGGTAAGGTCTAGGGTGCTACAGTACATAGGGTTGAGTGAGGTACAGTCTGCTATTCCTTAAGGACTGGTATAGGTCCACAATACATAGGGTTGAGGTGCACTACTGCTGACCGCTGCCCTATGCTGCAGCAGTCCTTCATCAGTATAGGGACTGACGTACAGTCTGCTAATCGTTCACAACCTACTTGTTCCACAAAGGTCCTTATAAGGACTGGTAAGGTCTAGGGTGCTACAGTACATAGGGTTGAGTGAGGTACAGTCTGCTATTCCTTAAGGGCTGGTTTAGGTCCACAATACATAGGGTTGAGGTGCACTACTGCTGACCGCTGCCCTATACTGCAGCAGTCCTTTATCAGTATAGGGACTGAGAGTTTTGTCACAGGGTCATTTAAAAAAGGGGTGGTAGGGGTAGGGCAGGAGCAACAGGCTTCAGCCAAAGTGGGAAGTTGCAGAAGGTGCGTTCAATTCATTTAAAGGACGCACCAGACTTGGTTGAGTGGCTCACTCAGCCTTACTCTTCTGCACCCTCCTCATCCTCTCGATCTGCACCCTCTTCTTCACTCTCTATATGCACCCCCAAAGACACTACCACCAACACCACCACCACCACCACATACCTTCCGCTTGAGTCACAGGAATTATTTTACGATCCATATCAAGACATTTCTGATGCGCAGCCACTCTTGGTATTGGATCAGGAAGAGGAGGTAGCAACAACCGCTACTCAGCAGTCTGACGACAGTACCCAGATCAGCCCAAGGAGGAGGTTGGTCCCCGGTGTTGCTGCCTTCTCCGAGATCTCTACTTATAGCGGTGGGGAAGGTGACGTCGATGATGACGTGTCTAGTGATGTCACGTGGGTGCCCACAAGAGAGGAAGAGGGGAGTTCAGAGGGAGATATGGACCAGCACATAGGGAGGAGAAGCAGGAATAACTTACATTGCACAGGAGGGACAAAGCAGACTGCAAATGTATCAGGAGCGAGTCATCGACCATGTACGGTCACATCTGGCGCTCCCGGGACACCGGCACATGGTTCCGCAGTGTGGGCTTTTTTTAACGTGTCCGCTGCTGACAATAGCGTTGCCATCTGCAATCTATGCAGTCAACGCATTAGTCGCGGTAAGCCCAACACTCACCTAGGGACGACCGCCTTAAGAAGGCACATGAGCAGCCATCACCGAGCCCAGTGGGAGCAACGGAACACACAAAGCCACACTCCAGGCTCTCACCGTCCACCCTCGTCTTCTCCGTCTCCTCTCTCCTCACAATTGTCCTCCACTCCACCTTCCATCACGCCAAGCTCATGTTTTTCTGCAAAAAGCTTCCGTGGGCCTAATGTTCGAGCGTAAAAAAATGATGACGCCGGATAACCCTCTTGCCCAACGGTTGACGGCTGGCTTGTCAGAACTGAGCCCGCCAACTACTGCCATATAAACTGGTGGACTCGGAGGCCTTTCGCAAATTTGTGGCCATTGGAACACCACAATGGAAGGTCCCAGGAAGGAAGTATTTCTCAGAGAAGGGCATCCCAGAGCTATATGGCCATGTTCAGCGGCAAGTGAATGTATCTCTGGCACACAGTATCGGTGCCAAGATACATCTGACCACAGACACGAGGTCTAGCAAACACGGGCAGGGAAGGTATATCACTTTTACTGCCCACTGGGTGAACCTTCTGACGGCCGTCAAGCATGTAACCCGTGGCACCCGTGTAGATTTGGTTTTACCGCCACGGATTGCATGCAGGCCTGGCTCTTCCTCTCCTCCTTGGCTGACTCCTTTTCTGCTGCTAGCGTCTCTTCCGCTGCGCCGCCCAAGCTCCCCAGAACCTATTCGACGTGCCAGGTGAGACGTTGCCATGCCGTGCTGCATCTGTTGTGCCTGGAAGCCAAGAGCCACACTGGCCCGGCACTCCTTTCAGCTTTGCGTTCACAGGCAGATCAGTGGCCAACACCGCTCAATTTGACAGTTGGTAAAGTGGTGTGTGACAACGGTGCCAATCTGCTTAGCGCATTGAAACAGGGCAAAATTACGCACGTGCCATGCATGGCACACGTCTTAAACTTGGTCGTGCAGTTATTCGTTGTCAAATACCCTGGGGTCCAGGACATCTTGCGGCAGGCAAGGAAAATCTCGGCCCATTTCAGAAGATCTTACACGGCCATGGCTCGCCTTGCTGACATTCAGCGGCGACACAATCTGCCTGTCAGACGTCTTATTTGCGATTGCCCGACGCGATGGAACTCAACCTTCTATATGCTTGATAGGCTGCTCCAGCAGAAACGTGCAGTTAATGTCTACCTGTATGAACTCTGCGGCAGAACATGTTCTGGGGAGCTGGGCTTTTTTTCACCGCGCCAGTGGCTGCTCATGCGCGACGCATGCAGACTTCTGCGGCCATTTGAGGAGATCACCAAACTGGTCAGTCGCAGCCATGGCGCCATCAGTGACATGGTACCTTATGCCTTCTTTATGGAGCGTGCATTGCGTCGTGTCATTGATCAAGCTGTGGAGGAGCAGGAAGATGAGGAAGTCGCAATGCTGGATGAATTCCCAGGGGGGGGCTACTCTATCTGAGACAAGTCAACAACAGGAGTCTGAAGAGGAGTCAGAGGAGGATGGTCCCGGGGCGGATGAGGAGGAGCAAGAAGAGCATGCTTTAAACCTTTCTGGGATCCCTGTTGTTGTGCGTGGATGGGGAGAGGAGAATGAAGAGGACGACATTATCCTGGATGATGAGCAGGAGCCAGGCCACCACACCGCTTCCAGTTTAGTGCAAATGAGGGCCTTCATGCTCCAGTGTTTTAATAGGGACCCCCATATAAAAAGCATAAGGGTCAAGGACCAGTACTAGGTGGCAACGTACTTAGACCCCCCAGTACAAACACAAAATGGTGGAAATGTTACCGCCGTCACAGAGGGCTGTCAGAATAGAGCACTTTCAGGCCTTGCTTCGAGAAATGCTGCATTCTGCTTTTGCGTGCGCTGGCAGAGGAGCAATTCCCACTCCCAGAGAAGGAGTTGCGGGTACCAATCCAACAACGCCTGCAAGAAGAGGCCGGTTTAAAGATGTGTTGGTGACTTCGGATATGAGGTCATTCTTTCAGCCGACCCATCGACAGGTGTCATCCGGATCCAGCATCAGGGAACGCCTAGACCGTCAGATGTCCGACTACATCGGGTTAACGGCCGATGTGGACGCTCTGAGGAGTGATGAACCCCTGGACTACTGGGTGGGCAGGCTTGACCTCTGGCCAGAGCTTGCCCAATTTGCAATCGAACTGTTGGCTTGCCCCTCATCCAGTGTCCTGTCCGAAAGGATGTTCAGCGCAGCAGGGGGGATCGTGACCGATAAGCGTACTCGCCTAGCTCACGACAGTGTTAACTACCTCACATTTCTAAAAATGAATGAGGCATGGATCTCGGAGGAATTCAACACGTAACCAGTAGACCATGTATATGTCTATAAACAATTTTTTTAATCGAGCACACAGACCTTCTTTCTTCATTTGGCTTGCTTCCTTGTCCAAAAAAAGCACACCGTACTATATGCCCGTACCCTCCTGTTTGAAGAGGTTGAGCGGTGTCATATTTCTACTGGGGCTGCTTATTATGAGGTGCTCCCACCATCCCTGTGCTGTGCTGACTTCCTCCTGGGGCTGTACCTCTGCTGTGCATATTATGAGGGGCTCCCACCATCCCTGTGCTATGCTCATTATGAGGGGCTCCCACCATCCCTGTGCTGTGCTGACTTCCTCCTGGGGCTGCTTACGGTGCAGGTGTCAGTGCTGTATATCACGGTGCTGGTGTCCAGTGCTGTATATCACGGTGCTGGTGTGAGTGCTTTATGTCACGCTGCTGATGTCAGTGATCTCTATCACAGTGCTGGTGTCAGTGCTGTATATCGCGGTGCTGGTGTTAGTGCTTTATGTCACGCTGCTGATGTCAGTGCTCTCTATCACGGTGCTGTTGTCAGATCACTCTATCATGGTGCAGGTTTTATTGCTGTATGTCACGCTGCTGATGTCAGTGCTCTCTATCACGGTGCTGGTGTTAGTGCTTTATGTCATGCTGCTGATGTCAGTGCTCTCTATCACGGTGCTGGTGTCAGATCACTCTATCACGGTGCAGGTGTCATTGCTGTATGTCACGCTGCTGATGTCAGTGCTCTCTATCACGGTGCCGGTGTCAGATGACTCTATCACGGTGCAGGTGTCATTGCTGTATGTCACGCTGCTGGTGATCATCTCCTGCACCCTCTTCTTTGCCTACCCTGACCTTCCCTCTCCTCCATTGCCTTCATGCGCTCCACAGTCCTGAATTGTCACAACAATTTCACATATAAAAAAAGAATGCTTGTAGTTGTCGATCCCAGATTCACCTCATACATGTGTTATGTCATTGGCCATGTGGTGGGACTATGTTTGCACAGCTATTAATTATTTTGTGGCTGCAAATTTGACCTGTAGGTTTGCAAAGTTCGCCTCCCATTGAAGTCAATGGGGCCTGCCGCGAACGTTACAGTTCGCGAACTATCGGCCGCGTTCGCGAAACGTCCCGTCGGAAGTTCGTCCATCACTAGTAAGGATGAGTTTGTATTGCGGCCTCATCCTGAATTCCTATCAAAGGTATTATCGGTTTTTCATTTAAACCAGGATATTCTGCCTTCATTTTTTCCAGAACCTCGTTCTGTGGAAGAAAGATCACTACATTCTCTTGATGTGATGAGAGCGGTCAAAGTCTATTAAAGTGTCCGCTCAGATTCATAAAACAGATGTTTTGTTTGTGTTGCCAGATGGTCCTAAAAGAGGACAGGCAGCATCGAAATCTACTATTTTAAATGGATTTGTCAAGTGATTGTTCATATTAAAGCGCACTTCTCCAGGGCTGTTAGTGCATCTTTGGTAGTGCATCACCAAGCCTCCATGGCTCAGATCTGCAAGACAGAAACTTGGTCTTCAGTCCATGCATTTACCAGATTTTATCAAGCAGATGTAAAAGATCATGAGGCTATCGCCCTTGGGCGCAGTGTACTGCAGGCTGCAGTATGAGTCCTCTAGTCTTTTGGTGCTCTACCTTTATCGTGTCTCCCTCCCTTCAGTTGGCATTGCTATGGGACATCCCACACAGTAACTACTGTGGCTCCATGTTCAGTGATGTACGATAAGAAAATAGGGTTTTTTATAACGGCTTACCTGTAAAATCCTTTTCTTTGAAGTACATCACGGGACACAGAGGGCCCTCCCTTCTTTAGTATACACGTGTATTGCTTTGCTACAAAACTGAGGTACTCCCACCAGTGGGAGGGGTTATATAGGGAGTGTACTTTTTAATTTAGGGCGTGCCGGTGTCCATCACCTGAAGTCGGCCTATAGCCCACATAGTAACTACTATGGTTCTGTGTCCTGTGATATACTTCAAAGAAAAGGATTTTACAGGTAAGCTGTTATAAAAATCCAAATTTTTTTTTTAAATTCAGCTGCCTAAGAGAGCACTGTGGCGTAATTAAAATTAGAATAGTGTGATTTTGGGGGAGCTGTAATTGCGCTAAATACAGCCAGTTAATTCTTCTACCCACTTACCTTCCAAGTGATTAGTAGTTTTACTATACAGTCTAGGACCTCTGAAGATGGTAGTTATCTGGCTGTTGTATTGACTCCCTCTTTCTGTACCTTTTGGGTACATGCATAACGGGGAAGACAGAGTACTTGGTTTACATACTTGTTCTGGGTCAGTAATTCAAAATTTTAAGGCCAAACTGATGTATAGTAGCCTGGCATGTTTTAAAAGGTCAGCATTTTTTGCTTCCATGGTTCTATCCTGTTTCTTTTGGTAGCACTGTGCAAAGATTATGCATTATGGATTAGAACATTTTGACAAACTATTTTTTTTTCTGTAAGTGGCTAAAAAAAAATCCCAGGTCAATTTAAATGGGTGCTGAGATGGCCCTTTTGCATAGAAGCATCAGTGTTTCTTTAAAGATGTTGAGTTCTAAGGACATTTCCCCTGCCCCTACCTTCGACAGGAAACTGAGTGACTGCTCCTCCTACCTAAAATGGATAAGAAGCACACTTTTACATCCCCATTGTTCTTCCTGTTCCCTCTAGTGTAGAATAGAGAAGATTATTCCTAGCCCTTTATGTTTTTTATTTTTTCCAGGCCTCGTTGAGTTGTAGAAGCTTTTAGCAATCTCAACTGTTGGTGGGTATTATCAGGGCTGAGAGCATTTACCTTGAGGTGAACTGCTGTGGCTCTTTCAAGATCGCAATGTTAGAAGATAGGCTTCCTGTACTCGGCATTTAACACCCCCCTCTGCTAGGTTACAGTTCGTGGGGAAAACGCTAGATTTGTCCTTATTCTAGTTTTTCAAATTATGCTGTATACACAGGTAGAGGTGAGAGACTTGTTTTAGTCTGGGATCACACTCATGCTGCTGCGGGTCACAGCAGGGGGTCTGATTACTGATTCAGGTGTGAATCGGGTCTGAATTTTTTTGCCTGAAACTGAGCCAAAGATGCACAGGATTCTTTTCCAAGGTGGACTTTGGCTGCCTAGAACTGTGTAAATCGGCTCCATTGAAAGACTGTCACACTCTCCTATCATGCAAATTGGATGGGGGGAGGCCCCATCCAATTCACATCAGTGTGAACACAGCCTTAAAGTTTTTCATTCCTCCCTCCAGTTGCTACCCCTTCAGCATAACTTGTGGTCTAGGTGGATCACCAAAACCAAAATATTCCGATTCTGGACCCGTGGCAACTGATGTAGTAATTGAAGGCAGGAAACCTGAGAACAGCAGTGATGAAACCAAACCCTCTAAAGACAAAAAGCTTTTTGTCTTTCAGCCAGACATACAGATAGTTTATAAACATCTATTCTCTTTTCTCCTGCAAAGATGCCCAAAGACTTTCTGGGTAAAATAAAAAAAAATCAACATATGTTTAAAACAAGTTTAAAAGTCTTTATTGCCCACTTTTATCCCCCATTTGGATAGTGAGATCTTTGGGGATTTGGTTTAAATGTTTGGAAAACTATATTAGGGAGGCCCTCCTAGAGAGGAGGTCCTGGAGTTTCTTTAGATTTTTAAAGCAGCTATGGATTTTCTGGAAGATACTTCTGCAGTGTCCACATAAGGGACTGCAAAAGCTGCACCCCTATCTAACACAGCAAGTAAGGCTTTAGGGATACAAGCATGGGATGGGGCACTGGCAATAGAATGTTTTATTTTTTTTTGTAAAAATGTTATTTTTATTTTTTATTAGGCAGCTATTTAAAAACAACCAGTTTTGCCCCCCAACACTTTTGTTAGTATCATATGGCAAATTGAGATTTGGCCATGAAATGCAATGTTGTTAGTTTAACTTGCACCCTGAAAGATTGTCAAGTCTCAGATGGATATTGTGAAGGTGGTGGGTGAAGTTTAGACTGATTTTTACCAATAATAAAACTCCAACAACTGCTTTATGGCATACTTATTATTCTTTCCAAAAAGGCAAAAAAGTCATATAAAAAAGAACTGAAAAGATGAGGGTGATGGAACTTCATGCCTAGTACACACGATCAGAAAATTGGACATAAAATACTTCTTTTGAAGTGATTATACGATAATCTGATCATTAGTACACAGTTTTCGAGAGCCGATCATGACAGTTCATGCAAAATGGCTCCTACCCATAATGCCCTGTACATCCTGGGCAGAAGACTTACAACACCCAATATTAGGGGCGGGGGACTAGATAACCAAGCCCCGTACTACAAAGGGTGGATTGAGAGCAGCCATAAGGAGAGATTTCATTAAACTGGAGCACGCAAAATCTGGTGCTTCCCTGCAAAGAAACCAATCGGCTTCCAGGTTTTGTGTCATAGCCTAATTGAACAAGTTGAAGTTAGAAGCTGATTGGCTACCATGCACAGCTGCACAATTTGCCTACAATCTGTTCCAGTAGATGTCATACATATTGCTGCATTGTTCCTTTGCACAGGTCACACTGCAATGATGGGCACAGGCGAGGCTGCATTGTTGGGCACAGGTCACTTTGCATTGATGGGCACAAATGAGGCTGCATTGGGGGGCACAGGTCACACTGCAATGATGAGCACAGGTGAGGCTGTATTGGTGGGCACTGGTCACGCTGCAATGATGGGCACAGGTGAGGCTGCACTGATGGGCACTGGTCACGCTGCAATGATGGGCACAGGTCAGGCTACGTTGGTGGGCACTGGTCATGCTGCAATGATGGGCACAGGTGAGGTTGCAATGATGGGCACAGGTGAGGCTGCAGTGATGGGCACTGGTCAAGCTGCAATGATGGGCACAGGTGAAGCTATGTTGGTGGGCACTGGTCATGCTGCAATGATGGGCACAGGGGAGGTTACATTGGTGGGCACTGGTCACACTGCAGTGATGGGCACTGGTCACACTACAATGATGGGCACAGGTGAGGCTACGTTTGTGGGCACTGGTCATGCTGCAATGATGGGCACAGGTGAGGCTGAAGTGGTGGGCACAGGTGAGGCTGCATTGGTGGGCACAGGTGAGGCTGCATTGGTGGGCACTGGCCATGCTGCAATGATGGGCATGAGTGAGGCTGTATTGGTGGGCATATTTTTGGTATAAAAAAATGGCAATAAGCGTATATTGATTGGTTTGCACAAAAGTTATAGCGTTTACAAACTATGGGAAAGATTTATGGCATTTTTATTATTATTATTTTTTATTTTTTTATTTTTTTTACTAGTAATGGTGATGATCTGCGATTTTCATTGGCACTGCAACATTGTGGCGGATAGATTGGACACTTTTGACACATTTATGGGACCACTGAGATTTATACAGTGAGCAGTGCTATAAAAATGCACCAGACATGTGCATTCGTTTTTTGTCTGAATGCATTTTTGGCCGAATTTAAGGTATTTTTGTTATCGTTTTAACAAAAAATAACGAACGCACAGAATCTGAAAACCGAAAGATCCGACATAAACAAATGCTTTATTTTTGTTTTCTTTGTGACAACAGTTCGATATATATAGGAGATTCGACATGACGCTGACAATAGCAATCTGTGTCCATCGAACCTGTGGTCGAATGTGCCTAACCTTAGCTCTATTAGTCCAAGATTATTCTACATACAGAAAAAAGATTTGACATAGAGAGAAAAGATTCAACATTATAGAGACAATAGCAAAAAAGGTCAAATGTGCCTAACCTAACTCTATTAGTCCAAGATTATTCGACATAGAGAGAAAAGATTTGACAAAGCAGTCGCCGTGAGCGGACATTTATGGTCAAATGCTCCGCCCATAGGCTATAGAAGAATTCTAATGTTGGTTGACTAGTAATAATAATTAATAAATATAATTATTACTAGTGTCATACAACATTAGAATTCTAATATAGCTTGTACGCGGAACATTCGACCGGAAATGTACGATTGAGGCGTCGTACAGTTTAGCAGCTCCATTGAATCTTCTTAGAACATTTGCCAGACACCATAAGCCTTCAATGACAGATTCGACCTTAATTATTTCCGATTATTTCCTTAATTATTTTCCGACAAATGCATTTTTTAACGAAATAAAATAAATAAAAATGAATTTCGGGAGTAACTAAATAAATGTATTTTTTGGACGAAAACTAAATTCCGAAACAAAATATTTCAGTATGCACATGTCTACTGATTACCGTGTAAATGACACTGGTATGGAAGAGGTTAACACTAGGGGGCGATCAAAGGGTAAATGTGTGTTCCCTAGGTGTGTTCTAACTGTATGGGGATAGGACTGAGTAGGAGAGGAGACATTTCGCTGTTCCTACATGAACAAACGACATGTCTCCTCTCCTCTGACAGGGATTTGTGTGTTTACACACACGCGCTCGTGCATGTGACCGCCAGCCAATGTGCATCGGGTCCCCCTCCTCTGTCGGCTCTTAAAGGAACCCCATATATATGCAGAGTTTCATGCAGCCATGCCATTGTGCCACAGTAAATGTACACAAGCCGGTAGGGAACCGGTTAAACTACCTGAAAACGCCAACTCAATATTGAACCCTACAGACTTTGCCCTTGTACACACGGTCGGACATTCCGACAACCAAATCCGTCGGATTTTGTCCGAAACTGTTGCATACACACAGTCGGGCAAAGTTGTCAGAAAATCTGATTGTACTTAACATGATGACGTTATTTCGTTAGGACGGGACTACGTTCAGGCTAATAGCCAATAGCTTTGGTCTAGGAATTTGATCTGAGCATGCGTGGCACTTTGTCCGATCGGAATTCTCTACACATGATCGGACAAAGTCAGATCGGATCATGTTGTCGGAAAATTTTATAGCCCAGCTGGAAAACTTGGTCCGACGGAAACGGTCCGATGGAGCGCACACACTGTCGGATATAGTGCATATCCAAAAGGAGTGTTGTGATGGCTACTGTCCCTAAAGTTTCATGACATAATGGAAAATGTTTCAAAAGATAGGAGATAATTATTTTCATACAAGCATGCCCATGTCCATTGAAGTTTGAGTTATGTATTGTATGTCATATCAGTGTTTTTACAAGTTAACTTAGCATTAACCACTGGGCCCCAGCGCTATAGCTGAAAGACGGCTACAGCGCAGCGCTCAACTGCCGGGAGTGCGTCCCTGGACATCCTGCTGTTTACTCCTTTCCGCACACCGCCGCGGGCGCGCTTCAGGGAAAATCTTTGTTGCCCGTGTCTCCTGGACACATCAAATCACAGAACAATCGGCGTGTCCAATGAGAGATGATCTCAAGTGATCATCTCTCATTGCCAGCTCTCACCCTTACACAGAGACCGCGTGTGAGGAGGGAGAGTGACCTGTACTGCAGATCTGTGAGTGAACACTATATAAAACACAGTGCCCACAGTACCTATCAGTGCCATGTGTCCGACAACAAAATCAGTTTGCGTAAATTCCGATCGTGTGTACACAAGCGCTCGGTCTGGTAAAACTAGCGTTTGTAATGGAGGTAGCACATTCGTCACGCAAAAAATTTTGAAATCTTTTAATGCAGCGCATTCTTCTCTTCTTTATAATGCTAGAAGAATTCAGTTGTTTTGCTGCTCATATTCACACAAAGTTCTTACAAACTGATTTTTTTATTTCTCGTGAGCTTGTGAATAATATATATTTTTTTTTTTGTCAGATCTCCATAATAATGTGTTGTTTTTTTTTGTTTTTTTTTGTTTTTTTTATCAAGATCCGCATCTTTTTTATTTTTCTAGTGCTCTCCATAATATTATTTCTCGTTTTGTATGTCAAGTTACTACAACACCATTATTATGTTGTATTTTTTAACCTCAAGGAGTTTGGTTGGTGTTGGTGTCCCTTGTTAATTTGAAATTGTATTTAGGAAATGTAGCTGCCTACTCACAAACAAACTGGCTTTTTTTAAGTAAAAAAACGTATTATTTAACCTCTTCCCGACCAGCGCACGACGATGTACGTCAACAGAATGGCACGGGCAGGCATATTGGCGTACGGGTACGTCCAATATTCAATGCCGCCCTGCCATCGGGAGCGCACCGCCGGTGGCGCGCTCCCGCGCTGGTCGGGACCCCCGTGAGTCCGGTCGCGGGACCCGCGGACTCGATCGCCACGGGCATCCCCGCGATCGTCTCACGGAGCGGCCGAATGGAGGAAATGCTGTGTAAACAACATTTCTCCATTCTGCCTAGCAACTAGTGACGCTGATCTCTGCTCCATGTGATTGGAGCAGAGATCAGTGTTCACTAAATGAAAGCCCAACCCCCCCACAGTTAGTAACACACCCCTAGGAACACTTAACCCCTACACTGCCACCCACTGGTTAACCCTTTCACTTCCAGTGTCATTTACACAGGAATCACTGCATTTATATAGCAGTGATTACTGTATAAATGACAATGGTCCCAAAAATGTGTCAAAAATGTCCGATGGGTCCCCCACAATGTCGCAGTCACAATAAAAATCGCTGATCGCCGCCATTACTAGTAAAAAAAAAATAATAAAAAATTATTAATAAAAATGCTATAAAACTATCCCTATTTTGTAAACGCTATAACTTTTGCGCAAACCAATCAATAATCGCTTATTGTGATTTTTTTTACCAAAAATATGTAGAAGAATACGTATCGGCCTAAACTGAGGGAAAAAAAATGTTTTTTTTATATATTTTTGGGGGATATTTATTATAACAAAAAGTAAAAAATAATGCGTTTTTTTCAAAATTGTCGCTCTATTTTTGGTTATAGCGCAAAAAATAAAAACCGCAGGGGTGATCAAATACCACCAAAAGAAAGCTCTATTTGTGGGAAAAAAAGGACGTCAATTTTGTTTGGGAGCCACGTCGCACGACCGCGCAATTGTCAGTTAAATCGACGCAGTGCCGAATTGCAAAAAGTGGTCTGGTCTTTGACCAGCAAAATGGTCCGGTCTGCAAGTGGTTAACTTATTTAACTGCTTTATTTAACTGAGTATTTGTTAAAAAGAAATAGCCATTTATCGTGGGTCCTAACAAAATAAAGAGGAAGCCAATGCTGGAGAAACTGCTGAAATTGGCGAAGCCTTTGTACCCCAGGCCCTCCTCCATTTCCAGCAGTTTGCAGGCTGTCATGTAGGCATAGTCCTTTTGATCACGGGGGGGGGGGGGTCTGAGGGCTGCAGTAGCCTTCAGAAATGGGCCAATTGCCTCTTCCTGGCACTTTTTTTTGTAGAAGGCCGAGGGGAGGGACCTGCCATTCGGGCAGACTACTGGGCCCGGCCACCTCCTAGCTGCCACTTACTCCTGGCTGCCACTTTCCACGACCTCCTCCTGGCTGAGGCTTTCCTGTGTATGAAAAAGGGGCATCGTTTTAGTTTTTGGTTCATCAATCACACACAATTTTCAGCTCATAACTGTTGCAAATTGAATGTTAATAAATAGAAAAGACGATCATTCTGACCACAGCATTTTTCATTCTTGTCCCAATCATTTGAGGCCACTATTGTCTATTGATATGTAAAACACCTTTTTGAAATCAGAAATTAGTTATCAAAACTAACATATATTTCACATCATTAATTTGGAAGCCAGAAATATTTGGAAGAATGCTATACCTGACTCAAGCTGGGCTCCTCCACATGTTGCTGCCTGGAAGGCCCAGGTTGGTCATCGGAAACTTCAGGTGGGGGGGAAGGAAGCCTTGAAGAAAGATTGGAGAGTGCTGGCCTGAGTTCAGTCTGGCCTGGCAGAAAATGCAGTCTGTCATAGTAACACAGCCTGGGTACATAAATGTCATCTGCTGTTCCTGATCTCAGGGAGTCCTGGACCTTCTTGCACTCCCTTGACATTCTTTCTAGTCTATTCCCCGCCCCTTGTCTTTCAGCACAGTGGGAGAGCACATGGCAGAGAGACAACAGGTGCAAAGACAAAAGGCTGGAGCCCCGAACCTCCCGATCCCGGAGGAGATTGAAGGCCTCAATTATGGCCTTTACAGAGATGGTGGAGACGGTGGACATCTTCAAGAGGGCCGACTATGATGGGAAGTTTGGACCGTACCCAAACCTAAATGTGAGAAAGGCCAAAATCATGCCTAAAGTTGTGAAGAGTCTGCGCAGGAATTTTGGGGTACGATGATCCAAGGATCAACTGAGGAAATGATGGTCAGACCTCAAAATGAGGGAGCCTAATCAGTACAGAAAAATCAAGAGTGTGCTGCAAAAAAAGTATTTTGTCGTGTGCTCCTATTCTTCTTAACGTTCATGCTGCTCCATGTGCTTTTCTTTACTGTTGTACATTTTAAAATGGCAACTTTCATATTCATGGGCACAGTAATCGTTTGCCCACTTATAAGATGTTTTAGGCAGAATTTAAAACACACAAAAATTGTACAGTTTTCTCATGTATTTTTGAATAAAAAAAAACAAACATTTAAAGTATTTTAAAAGCCAAATTTTGAATATGCACACAGTGTGTCAACATTGGCTATATGCCAGCACAGGATATCAATGTATGCGTTTTGTGTGTGCAACCCCTTCCTCCCAACTCAATTAGGTGAGAGGAAGGGGTTGCACCCCCAACACACGTCCATTAATCCGCCATGATGGGAGCTAGCACATGTTGACATTAGGCATGGGATCAGGAGGGAAATCCCCAGTTTTAATTCCCAATTTGTGTGCATCTTCAAAATTTGGCTTTTACAGGGGTGACATCACCCCATCTGATGAAGGCAATATCAACACAGTTTAGACATACTCATGTCTGATATTGCCTTCACTTTGTCAAAGTTGAACTTTGTAAGTTCCTGAGTTGTGTATGTTATGCTTTGAAACATGCCTGTTTAACCAAAAAAAGGATATTTACAACGTGAAACAAAAAAATATACACCAAAGATGTTGGTTTGTTCCAAAAACCCTGTCCTAACACACATGTGAATGTGCTTTGAGTAAAATGTTTTCTACTCAACAATGTGCGGCTTCTTCTTGCAATGCTCAATAGCAATTTTTATAGTAAGTCGGTGTTTACAGTGACAATTGGGGTTAGTTTCTAAAGACAAATCCACTTTGCACTACAAGTGCAGTTTCTATGCAGTTTCATGTGCACTTTTAAGTGCACTTGGAGTGCAAAGTGGAATTTTCTTTAGTAAATAACTGATGCTTTCTAATTTGCCACAATCACACCATTTTCTTACCTCCACAAAATTCATTCAGGGTACTGAAAATGATGAATAGTTTTGTCAGTAATGCATTACATACACTAACAACAAATGCAAGGTGTATGTGTGTAGCAGACCCACAACATAATAATAGTTTGCTGAAGAAGAGATTGTCACCTCATGTATCAAATAAATTACATTTACACTATTGAAGAAAATGTCCAAAAAGAAAAGTCCATTGGAGAACCTGGGAGACAGCTAAAAGAAACCCAGGCAGTAAATCAATGGAAATCTTCTTTCAGTTTAAGTTAAAAAACTTAGGATAAAATGTTTCTTAAACAGTTTCTGGCATATCAATGGCCCCCCACCCACAAAGTACTCAACATATTTCTGTCTTACTTCACGGGCGCTTTGGGGGGGCAAGCCAGGGCGGCCAGCTTCAAGCGCCGTCAGGGTTTCTTTTTGAAGTCTGACCTCAGGCCCAACTGAGGCCACATAGTTCATTGCATTTTTCCTTAAATAGTTGTATAGAATGCAGCATGCAAGGATTATATGATTAGGTTTATATTCTGCCATGTTGATTGGCATAAGGAATAGGCGGAACTGGCTGGCCATTATCCCAAAAGCATTCTCCACCACTCTTCTGGCTCTGACCAGACGGTAGTTTTTAAACCCTCTGGTCCGAGGTGAGGGTCCTCGTGGCTTCAAAATGGTAGGCTGGTCAGAACGAACTAACAGAAAGCACTGAAAAACAAAGGCCGCAGCTGAAAATCAGATACACGCGGACAAGAACGCACTGAAAATCAAATACGTAATAGAAATACAAACCCACAAGCACAAACTAAAGAGCAGTAATGATCGTAAAAGCAGGAGGCTGAAAAGCACGAATCATCTGTCACCAAACTTCCACTAACACGAGATTAGCGGAAGGAGCCAAAAAAGCGGCACACTTGGTATTGAACTTTTTAGTGCCGTTGTACCTGTTGTATGTCACCGAGTTGTTGATGTTCGGAAATTCCAACAACTTTGTGTGACGGTGTGTATGCAAGACAAGTTTGAGACCACATCCATCGGAAAAACTCCCATGGATTTTTTTGTTGCGCGATCGTGTGTACGCGACATAACAATGACAATTTTGTGGGGAAAAAAAAAATCTTCATATTGCAAAGAATTGTGGGAAAAAAATGACAACATCAAAAACCTCACAGTGCATCTTACTAAATACCCTACTTTCCAAAAAGGGGTAATTTGGGGGGTATTTGTACTTTCCTGGCTTGTCCGTGTCGCAAGAAATGAGATAGGCCACCAGTACATAAGGTGTGATCAATTTTTATGATTTGCACCACAGCTTGTAGACTCTATAACTCTCACACAGACCAAATAATATCCACTAATTTGGGTTATATTTTCCAAAGATGTCTAGCAGTATAAATTGTGGAAAAAATGTATGAAGAAAAATTTATAATTTGCAAAATTTTATCACAGAAACTAAGAAAAAATTGTTTTTTTTTCAAAATTTTCTGTCTTTTTTCATTTATAGCGCAAAAAATAAAAAACCCAGAGGTGATCAAAGATCACCAAAAGAAAGCTCTGTTTGTATGAAGAAAGGAAAAAAAAATTATTTGGGTACAGTATTACATGACTGAGTAATTGTCATTCAAAGTGTGAGAGCACTGAAAGCTGAAAATTGGTCAGGGAGGTTTAAGTGCCCAGTAGGCAAGTGGTTAACACAGTGCCTGACATTACTTGTAATAGAAGAAGTGTGCATCTTCTCATTTTTCCTTAATATTTACTTTAACTGACAAAGCAATTTTTACTGCCTTACAATGTATAGCAGCTAGCAGTAAATGTGTTGTCAAGTTTATATATAACTTGCTCTGTAAATGGGGGCCTCTGCTCTGCATCAACTCTATTCTGTAAGCTCCTGGGGATTTATGAACACCACCCACCATGTTCCTACATGAATCATTCATATTTCCATGTTATGTCAGACATTTTTTTATTAATGTAAATGTTGCAGAGGAACAGCACACGTTACAAAATTAAATCTCAAGAAACTCACATGGAGCCAAATGCTAGGTTTTCATGGATGCTGTAGTTCTTATTCCGTCTTTCTGCAAGAGTCACCCACTAAGGGGAACACCAAGTAGCAATGTCAGGAAACTGGATCCCTTTTGGCTGCAATAAACAGGTACACTATATTGCCAAAAGTATAGGGAGACCTGCCTTTACACGCACATAAATGTTAATGGCATCCCAGTCTTAGTCTATAGGGTTCAATATTGAGTTGGCCCACCGTTTGCAGCTAGAACAGCTTCAACTCTTCTGGGAAGGCTGTCCACAAGGTTTAAGAGTGTCTATGGGAATGTTTGACCATACTTCCAGAAGCGCATTTGTGAGGTCAATCTCTGCTCTAATCATCCCAAAGGTGTTCTATTGGGTTGAGTTCAGAACTCTGTGCAGGCCAGTCAAGTTCCTTCACCCCAAACTCACCCATCCATGTCCTTATGGACCTTGATTTGTACACTGGTGTGCAGTTATGTTGGAACAGGAAGGGGCCATCCCCAAACTGGGAGCATGAAATTGTCCAAAATTTCTTGGTATTCTGATGCCTTAAGAGTTCCCCTCACTGGAACTAAGGGGCTAAGCCCAAACCCTGAAAAACAACCCCACGCCATAACCCCCCCCCCCCCTCCACCCAATGATATGGACCAGTGTATAAATCAAGGTCCATAAAGACATGGATGAGCAAGTTTAAGGTGGAGGAACTTGACTGGCTTCAACCTGACAGAACATCTTTGGGATGCATTAGAACAGAGACTGCAAGCCAGGCCTTCTTGTCCGCATCAGTGCCTGACCTCACAAATGTGCTTCTGGAAGAATGGTCAAACATTCCCATAGACACACTCCTAAATCTTGTGGACAGCCTTCCCAGAAGAGTTGAAGCTTTTATAGCTACAAATTGTGAGCCAACTCAATATTGAACCCTACGTTTGTAAAGGCAGGTGTCCCAATACTTTTGGTAAAATAGTGTGGATCTCTTTACAATGATAGCAACCAATTTTTGTCCCTGTGACTGTACCATCAGGCCTGCTTTCAGACTCAGCACCAGTAAAGTGGGAAAAACAATCATCCCACTGATTTTTGTGCAAACAATAAAGAACACATCCAGTGCTGACACATGCACTTTTTGGATAACTCCTTTACTGCCACAATATGCTCACATTGAACTCTTTCAATAGGGGTTAGTACACAAAAGCTTTACTGTTCATTGCTTCCATCATCTGTGTAGAAAAATACAACATTAATTCACAGAAGTATAACCTCACGTTATCAATGCAAATGCCCCATGATGTATTTCTTCTACTATCCTGTGGTATTTTAACACTTGGTAACATACAGCGTATAAAAGTCTATTTCAAAGATTATTACACAGGTTATCACTCCATGTCTTGATTTTTCCTAAAGATGAATAGGCGTTTACTGATAACAGCAGGAAATAGTGCCACTCAGGGTGATGGTAAAATACCAGTTTATGAGATCAAATAGCAGTTAATGAGAAATAGGATATTAGTAGTTAAATATTCATTCCAAGTAAGAATATAATTACAATGTTTATGTTTAGGAGTTGAACATTTTCATGAATAAGTCATATTTTAAAGTGGTACTAAATGCTAATTTTTTTTTTTACCTTAATTAAAGAGTTAGTTCACCTTTAGGGGTGTTTTCCACCCCCCCACCCCCCCCCCCCCCCCCATGCACTTCAGCATGCCAAGCACATTGCAGTCCACTTTTCAGCTTTCAACCACATTTATTAGTAAAAGCAGAACACATTACACATTGTTAGATGGTTAACCCCTTGATTGCCCCTAGGTGTTAACTCCTTCCCAGACAGTGTCATTATTACAGTGACAGTGTATAGTATTATCAACGATCATTGTATTAGGCTGGCCATAGACGGGGCAAATTTCTTTCTCGCAGCCACAACAATTTGCACAATTCCCCCATTGGCACAGACAGCACAGAATCCCTCCTGCCGGGCTGCTTGCGATAATCAGTAGCGAATCTGGAAGGCTGCTTGTACCCAAGTTGATCAATCCTATTAACGGTTCGAATTTTGACCGGTTCCTGCTGAACTGGATGAGATTCGAACCATGTATGGCTGTCCGTAGTATCACCGGAAATGTCAGTGGCAGTTAGTCAGTTCCCACCCAGTGTCAGTTGGTCTGCCGCACTAGAATAGTTTCTCTATGAATTGCTGATCACTGCTATTGGTAGTACAAAATAAATAAATAAAAATTACATTAATATTAACATTATATTAATATTTATTAATATTAATAGTATTAATATAGATATATTAAATATATATATCATCATTTGTGGACACTTTAGGGGTTATTTACGAAAGGCAAATCCACTTTGCACTGATTTTATCTAGCTGTAATGATACATAATTGCCTCATAAATGGCTATTTACAGTCCTGCATTACTAACAGTTTGATTTTTCAGTTTGTTTGAGCCCCCCCCCCCTCCAAAGATTTTAAGCACACGCTGTGACTGGGGTTCCCTATGCTGATATCTTTCTTATTCACGACTAAACTATAATTATTCATGGGTACTTAATTATAACATGACTGGTTTTATACGATTATTGACAAATGATACATGCAAAGTACTAATTACCTTATAGTGATGCCTGTTTTGACCTGTCTACTTGTGCTGTACACAATAGAAACCCCCCACCAGACACAACAGTAGTTCCTCCCCAGCAACATTACACCCCCCAGCAACAAGAGACTCTGCATTACGCCCAAGCACCCCTTGCCAGTATATACATTCAGGGCTGGAGGTGCCTGAACTGCATACCCTATGTTCCTGTTGTAAAAAAGCCCTGATTATCATTATATTTGTATAGCGGGTACTAGCCCAAGATACCATGCCTTGAAAAAGTATTCATACCCCTTAAAATTGTCCACATTTAGTCATGTTACATCCAAAAACATAAATGTATTTTATTGGGATTCATGTGATAGACCAACACAAAGTGACACATAATTGTGAAGTGGAAGGAAAATTATAATTGGTTTTCCAATTTTTTTTACAATAAAATATCTGAAAAGTGTTGCATGCATTTGTATTCAGCCCCCTTTACTCTGATACCCCTAACTAAAATCTAGTAGAATCAATTTCCTTCAGAAGTCACCTAATTAGTGAATAGAGTCCACCTGTGTGTAATTTAATCTTAGTATAAATACAGCTGTTCTGTGAAGTCCTCAGAGGTTTGTTAGAGAACCTTAGGGAACAGCATTATAAAGGCTAAGGAACACACCAGGCAGGTTGGGGATAAAATTGTGGAGAAATTTAAAGCAGGGTTAGGTTATAAACAAAAATGCCAAGATTTGAAAATCTCACGAGAACTGTTCAATCCATCATCTGAAAGAGTATGCACAACTTCAAACATACCAAGACATGGCCACCCACCTAAACTGACAGGTCGGGTGAGGTGATCATTAATCAGAGAAGCAACCAAGAGGCCCATGGTAACACTGGAGGAGCTGCAGAGATCCACAACTTAGGTGGGAGAATCTGTCCACAGGATAACTATTAGTTGGCCACTCCACAAATTTGGCCTTTATGGAAGAAAGGCAAGAAGAAAGACATTGTTGAAAGAAAGCCATAAGAAGTCCCATTTTCAGTTTGTGAGAAGCCATGTGGGGGACACAGCAAATGTGGAAGAAGGTGCTCTGGTCAGATGAGACCTAAATTCAACTTTTTGGCCTAAATGCAAAATGCTATGTGCGGCGGAAAATTAACACTGCGAATCGCCCTGAAAACACCATCCCCACCGTGAAACACGGTGGTGGCAGCATCATGTTGTGAGGATGCTTTTCTTCAGCAGAGACAGGGAAGTTGATGGATGGATGGAGCCAAATATAGGGCAATCTTAGAAGAAAACCTGTTAGAATCTGCAAAAGATTTGAGACTGGGGCGGAGGTTTACCTTCCAGCAGAACAACAACCCTAAACATTCAGCCAGAGCTACAATGGGAGATCAAAGCATATTCATGTGTTAGAATGGCCCAGTCAGAGTCCAGACCTAAATCCAATCGAGAATGTGTGGCAAGAATTGCAAATTGTTGTTCACAGATGCTCTCCATCCAATCTGACAGAGCTTGAGCTTTTTTCCAAAGAAGAATGGGCAAAAATTTCACTTTTTGGATGTGCAAAGCTGATAGAGACACCCCAAAAAGACTTGCAGCTGTAATTGCAGTGAAAGGTGGTTCTACAAAGTATTGACTCGGGGGGGCCTGAATACAAATGTACTCCACACTTTTCACATATTTATTTATAAAAAAAATTGAAAACCATTTATCATTTTCCTTCCACTTCACAATTATGTGCCACTTTGTGTTGGTCTATCACATTAAATCCCAATAAAATACATTTACATTTTTGGTTGTAACATGACACAATGTGGAAAATTTCAACGGGTTTTTGAATACTTTGGTCTCTGGCTTCCATTTAGCAAGGCAAAATAGAATGGCTTGGCTATTGCTAATAAGCACATCTAGTAAGGTACTTATTTTTGTAGAGATTCAAGAAAAAAGAAAGTGTTTTGTCAATGCAATGCTGTTGTATACCTAAATCACCTTGAAATGTGTTTCTCTTGTTTGTCATCTTAAAAGCATTTTCTTTACTTAACACAGCTGCTAGATTCAATATGGAGAGAATTCAGCTGCAGAGTCTACTTATTTGGTGCAGGTTCACTGAGTCAAAGCAGGAAAACCACAAGGTCCTTTGTGCTGCATTTTTTTATTAAATCTTCTAGTGACTTTGTTTCCACACATTCAATTGAGAAAGTAAGGACAGTCTTCTATTTCTTCAAGGACAAAAGATCCTGGAACATTTCTGCTATTTATTGTCAATGTTGTATTCATGTGCTCAGACTGCACACATTGTAGCCTTCGTATTTGCCTTTGATATTTGTGGCAATGCGGTATTTTATATTTCATTCTTTTTATCGTATTGAATGCTACGAAATAACCTTACAGAACTTGAAAAAGAATCATCTTAAGAGCCCACTAAATTCTAAGCGCCCTTTGCATTGCAAAGCAAGCTGTTAAAAATATGTGCATTTGTAGATTTACAGTATCTCACAAAAGTGACTACACCCCTCACATTTTTGTAAATATTTTATTATATCATTTAATGGGACAACACTGAAAAAAATGACTACAATGTAAAGTAGTGAGTGTACAGCTTGTATAACAGTGTAAATTTACTATCCCCTCAAAATAACTCAACACATAGCCATTCATGTCTAAACTGCTGGCAACAAAAGTGAGTATACCCCTAAGTGAAAATGTCCAATTTGGGCCCAAATTGTCAATATTTTGTATGGCCACCATTATTTTTTAGCACTGCCTTAACCCTCTTGGGCATGGAGTTCACCAAAGCTTCACAGGTTGCCACTGTAGTCCTCTCAATGACGACATCACAGAGCTTGTGGAGATTAGAGACCTTGCACTCCTCCACCTTCCTTTTGAGGATGCCCCACAGATGTTCAATAGGGTTTAGGTCTGGAGACATGCTTGGCCAGTCCATCACCTTTACCTTCAGCTTCTTTAGCAAGGCAGTGGTCGTCTTGGAGGTGTGTTTGGGGTCGTTATCATGTTGGAATACTGCCCTGCGGCCCAGTCTCCAAAGGGAGGAGATCATACTCTGCTTCAGTATGTCACAGTACATGTTGGAATTCATGGTTCCCTCAATGAATTGTAGCTCCTCAGTGCGGGCAGAACTCATGCAGCCCCAGACCATGACACACCCACTACCATCCTTGACTGTAGGCAAGACACACGTCTTTGTACTCCTCACCTGGTTGCCGCCACACACGCTTGACACCATCTGAACCAAATAAGTTTATCTTGGTCTCATCAGACCACAGGACATGGTTCCAGTAATCCATGTCCTTAGTCTGCTTGCCTTCAGCAAACTGTTTGTGGGCTTCCTGTGCATCATCTTTAGAAGAGGCTTCCTTCTGGGATGACAGCCATGCAGTGTGCTACATATGATGTGAGCACTGACAGGCTGACCCCCCACCCTTTCAATCTCTGCAGCAATGCTGGTAGCACTTATATGTCTATTTCCCAAAGACAACCTCTGGATATGATGCTGAGCATGTGCACTCAACTTCTTTGGTAGACCAGGGTCTTGGCAATCTTCTTATAGCCTAGGACATCTTTATGTAGAGCAACAATTATTTTTTTCAGATCCTCAGAGAGTTCTTTGCCATGAGGTGCCTTGTTGAACTGCCATGTTGAACTTCCAGTGACCAGTATGAGAGAGTGCGATAACACCAAATTTAACACACCTGCTCCCTATTCACACCTGAGACCTTGTAACACTAATGAGTCATATGACATCGGGAAGGGAAAATGGATAATTGGGCCTAATTTGGACATTTTCACTAAGGGGTGTACTCACTTTTGTTGCCAGCGGTTTAGACATTAATGGCTGTGTGTTGAGTTATTTTGAGGGGACAGCAAATTTACACCGTTATACAAGCTGTACACTCACTACTTTACATTGTAGCAAAGTGTAATTTCTTCAGTGTTGTCACATGAAAAGATATAATAAAATATTTACAAAAATGTGAGTGGTGTACTCACTTTTGTGAGATACTGTATATGTGTGTACAGATGACCACAGAATTATACACCTGGTTGTTTGAACCACCATGAGTGATGCTGCTGTGACACATTTGTTTAGTGGGATTTTGTGGTGCAGTTTTGAAGCAGCACTATTCATTTTGAATAGGCCTCCTTTTGCTCCAAAAACACGCCAAATAAGCTCATGTACCAAATGTTGGCACTGAGCCAGGTACATTTGCCATTGCGTGTTTTGCCATGATTTTCGTGTGTTTTGTCACACAACAATTGCGGCAAAATTACACCATGTTTGAGGTGCTATTAAGAAATAATGGCACTGCAACCGTATCCTGCGCTTTGTTGTGATTCTGGAATCACAGGCAGAATTCTGTAATTCTGCCTGCAATTCCAATACGCTCAGGTGAAACCTTTCCCGAAGAACCACTCTAAGGTTGCTTCCTAAAGAACCACTCAAAGGTTGCCATTACCAACCCCCTTCTGAAAAAGGCTAGTTGTATGGCAAACAACCTGACCAACTAGATCCAGTAAGTATTGAGTCACTGACCTAGACAAATGTGCATAGTTTCAAAGTCAACGTAATATCAGACATCCTTATTTGCATGCTTGTCCCAGGTAAGCGACACAGTTTTAAAGCAAGACTGAACTCCAGGATAAGCAAATATTATCTAAATACAAGAGACGTATATTCTTATTTGAAGTTTGATGTGCGTTGTGTATTTCCTATCGATCTGTTCACTAATCCAGTGTAACACTTTACATTTGTGCAGGAGCTTCCTGTAATAAACACCAGTCTTTGGCATTGTCTCTCCTTGTGCTGGGTGACTGGTTTTGTCTCCACCCCCTCCTGTAGTTTTCTACAGGCATTCTGTAGTAAGTGTGTCTGTTGGGTTTCTCCCACAGCTTTGTTCTCTGCACATACTATGTGCAGCCCAGTTATGATGTCACTGTTGCATTTGGTGCATACAAAATCCATTTATATCTCTTTTGGCTATTGAGTGTTTAAATTACAATTGTGCCTGAAGTTTTGCTTTAAAGCGAGAGAGTAAAGGGGATAGGCTGGAAATAAGACTAATGAAAGCCTTCAAGTGTCTCTAATGCTGCATACACACGACCAGACTTTTCGACGGACTAGGTCCAACGGTCTTCCTGATGGACTTTCGGCAGGGGTCTGACGGACTTTTTGAACGAACTTGGCCACTTGGACTAAGTTTGTTTGAAAGTCCATTCATTTTGAACTTGATGACGTAAACGGGACTAAACAAGGAAGTTCAATAGCCAGTAGCCAATAGCTGCCCTTGCGTCGTATCTGGTCCGTCGGACCAGCACACAGACGAACGGTTTTCCCGATTTTTAGTCTGTCGGACTTGAGTCCATTGGATAGATTTGAAACATGTTTTATTTCCAGGTCCGTCGGACTTTTGGAAAAGAAGTCCGCTGGAGCCCACACACGATCGAATTGTCCGACGGATTGTGGTCCGCCTGCCGGAAAGTCTGATCATGTGTACGCGGCATAAATGATAGTTTCCCTTATAAGTACAAAACTTTTATAGCTTGACATGGATTCAATTTTTCAAAGCTGGCAGTAAGCTTTTCTTGGTACATCACTACAGCCAGGATGTAAGAGCAGGCTGAAGGAACCACAGCACATGGCAAGAGAAGAAGTATTTGTCACCAATGCAAGTGTCTGATACCTGCAGCAGCCAGAGATCAGCAATGCAATAGGGTTGTAAGACACGGGCTGCCGAAAAGGTAAGCATTTACCTCCTCCTTTTACAGGCTAGGCTTAGCTGAGTTTGCTGCATATCCTGACAGGGTCACTTTAATGTTATAAATGTCGCTGACTGCCCCCTATATGTTTGGCTGTGATGAAAACTTACTGCATAAAGAAAACTGTCTCCACTTTTTTGCTATTATTACTCTGTGCTCTTCTGGGAAATATGGCAAGACTGTTTAATATCCTTCTGAATGTATAGAACACAAACACTTAATTGTCAGAGGTAGAGTGTAAATCACATTTGCAAAGAATTAGCTGCATCAGTTTGTAAATTCCCTTTAAGAAATGATATGCCACAAGACTGATTACATTTCCCAATTAAGATCCAAGTGAAAATAAATAAATCCACATCAAGCGTAGACCTTCACTGTCCTTCATACTGTATATAGAACAGAGAAAAGATTGACTAATCAATATGGAATTGCTGTCCTTGACTATTTTAATCATGGATAGGATGTATCCAGTGCAGTGTAGCAATCATGCTGTTATGTGCTGGATATAAAAAGCTGTGTGCCATATACCATGCAAATAAATAGGGTGGGGGTGACTGTAGGGACGTGTGCCTCTTCCACAACCTTGAAACCCCAAGGTTCTGGTCTAGTAGATATTTGTAGGATAGAGAGATAAAACATAATGGAGGAAGCAACTATCTACCATCCTTAGGCCCCATACAAACTGGAGGTTTTGCCCTGGTGCGTTGAATGTAAAAAACCTTCAGACTTTATAACCATTTTAAACTCTTGAAGTCCACAGGCAAAGCTCATAGACAGGGATTATTAGTCTGGTGCTTCCCCTTCTGCTGTCCAGTAGGGATTGGCTTTATGAACATGAGTTTGACTCGAACATTGCCTGTTCGCCGAACACCGAACAATTTTGGGTGTTCGCGGCAAATTCGAAAGCCGCGCAACACCCTTTAAAAGTCTATGTAAGAAATCAAAAGCGCTAATTTTAAAGGGTTATATGCATGGTATCATCATAAAAAGTGTTTGGGGACCCGGGTCCTGCCCCAGGGGACATGTATCAATGCAAAAAAAGTTTTAAAAACGTTTGTTTATTCGGGAGCAGTGATTTTAATTGCTTAAAGTGAAACAATAAAAGTGTAATATTACTTTAAACCTGGGGGGTGTCTACAGTATGCCTGTAAAGAGGCACATGTTTCCCGTGTTTAGAACAGTCTGACAGCAAAATTACAAAAAAAAATGTGTGGGGTCCCCCTAAATTCCATATGGATATTAAGGGGAACCCCAAACCAAAATAAAAAAAAATGTGTGGGGGTCCCCCTAAATTCCATATGGATATTAGGGGAACCCCACAACAAAATAAAAAAATGGTGTGGGGTCCCCCTCAAAGACCTGAGGGTCTGGTATGGATTTTAAGGGGAACCCCACGCTAAAATAAAATGGTGTGGGGTCCCCCCAAAAATCCATACCAGACCCTTATCCGAGCACGCAACCTGGCAGGCCACAGGTAAAGAGGGGGAACGAGAGAGCGCCCCCCTCCTGAACCGTACCAGGCCACATGACCTCAACATTGGGAGGGTGCTTTGGGGTAGCACCCCCCCAAAGCACCTTGTCTCCATGTTGATGGGGAGAAGGGCCTCATCCCCACAACCCTTTCCCGGTGGTTGTAGGGGTCTGCAGGCAGGGGGCTTATCAGAATCTGGAAGCTCCCTTTAACAAGGGGACCCCAGCTCCCGGCCCCCCTTGTGTGAATTGGTAATGGGGCACAAATGTACCCCTACCATTTCACAAAAAACGTATTTTGTCCGGCAAGTTGCTAATGTCTAGGAAACTTCTTCATAAAGCAACATGTCATAGAAACATAAAAAGAAAATGAAAATAAGACCACATTGGCAAGAATTATATCTTATATTCAAAATTTGCAACATTTAGTATATCTAGTAGATGAACAGACAAGCATATCTTGCTTGTTTTTGTACTTTATGTGCAATGAAGTAATGTACTTATTTCTGAGGCACTGAAAACGGAGTTTTGTAAGAAATATGCATAATAATTCCAAATCTTGATTGTACATATAAGAAGCCGGAGCTGCAATCTCTTCATGATGATTTTATATCAAGCATTGCCTGTAATCCTTTAAGCTGAACCTCAAAACGCTTCTGCAATTTCTAATTTCAGAAAAATACTGTGCAGACGTAAGTCATGTGGCCTGGAACTAAAGTTTTATTGAAAAGACTATGGGGCATATTTATAAAGCAGGGAATGTGACATTCACCCAACATTTACAGGTGGTTAAACATGTCACGTTATTTAAAACACACACACGTCAGGAAAATTTACCTGCAGTGAATATTTGGTCCCATTTACTGCTTTAAAAATATGCCCCAGAAATCCATGGTTCATAAAGTTTGCACTTTTATCACTTATTCAATACAACTATTTATATAGTACTGACAACTTATGTACATTGTACATTCACATTAGTCCCAGCCTTCTAGGAGCTTGCAATCTAAGGTCTCTACATCACATGTGTACATACATATACTATAACCAATTTAGACAGGAGCCAATTAACCTACTAACATGTATTTGGACAATGGGAGGAAACTGGAGCAGCAAGACCAGAGTACCTGTGCTGCCCTACAATTACCAGCATATTTATGTAGCACTAACCCCCAAAGGAGCTGCTGGTTTGAATTGACATTACCGTTACATTCTCCTCCTCGATCTGTGTCTAGGGGTTCCTGTGGTAGATGGCCCAGTAACTTGAGAGACTGTCGATAGAATCCGCATAAAGGGATTTTTATTTGCAAAACGTAGACAACGAACAGTCTGTTAAATTGGGATCAGAGGGTTAGGAAGAAAGTTCAGGTACTCTTAGTGTCAAAGTGTAAAGAAGGACTTGCTTACTTTGACTGCATCCAGAGAATAGCCATTCACAACTGGATGTTCACTCGGGTTGGATAGTCCCTCTCTCACAAGGTCTAGCAACCAACAAGATGCTTAATTCAGGAACAAGTCTCTGCCACAGACGTTGTAGAACATACAAGAATAAGTCTCTGCCACAGACATTGTTGTAGAACATGTAGAAAAACTAAACTTGTAGAACACTCGTGTAATACCTGGATCTTTCATCCAGCTTGGCGATATCCACAAGACCGGATTCTCTTAGGTACTTCAGCTCCTCCAGGCTCTTTCTAAGAAACCAACCCGTACGTGGCCTTCTTCTGAAGAATCCTCCCCTGGATAGCTATGGAGTCACTGGGTCTCTCCCAAACTGGTGACGGCACCCAAACACCTCAGAATCCTCCTTTAGTTTCCTTGCCTCGGGCTAGCCAGCCCGAGACAACAAGTCGGGTGGATCCGCACCCCAGGCCATAGCCTTCCTGGGGGCTGGTCAGAAGGACCAGGACCATAAAGTCAGCACATCCTTCTGGACTGGAACCCCAAACCGCTTGACATCCGCATCTTAAGTGCCCTCTCCCAGAAAGCACAGCAAGAGTGCCACTCCCACTGGGCAGGCTCCGAAAAAGAGTAATCTTAAAGCACCCAACCAGACTGTAGTTCAATGCCTGCCAGAAGAGACAGTGTCTCCTGTGGCCAGGTTGAACATCCCATAGTCCAGTCAGACTGATGTTGAGGTCCAAATTTAAACAATTTTACCTAAACCAAACTGCAGTTCAGGTGTAATCTTAAATTGAAAAAAAAAAAAACATAGCGCATGCTCTTCAGGAGCCGGTGCTACACACTCCCCCTGCCAATTTAGATGATCATCTGGGAAGGACAGGAAAAACCCAGAGACAACAAAAACTAGCTCTAGTAAAAAGGAAAACAGAGTACCTGAACTTCGGGGCAGGAATGGGGAAAGGGAAGGAACAATAAACTTTAAGTATTATGAGAAACATTGTTTAGTGACACAGAGTTATCATACATAAAGATTACAACCCAAAACCTATCTACCTAAACCACCCACTCTCTGGCAGTTTGATAGATGCTCTTTGGTGAATCCTAAAAGAGAAGAAGAAAAAAAAAACATACAAGCAATAAGTTGCACACAGACTCATTAGAAGGCAGGGTTCCATCCCAATCTCAATGAAGCCCTCTCCCCTAAACCTTAAAACTTTTAAAACCTTTTTTTTTCTTAAGTAAAACAATGTTATTTGCATCGACTCACTTCACCTAGTGGTATGAGCCGCTGAGGTGTAATCTTTCCCTAGAACAGGTTCTGTGTCCAGTAAGGTAATCTTGACAGGGCGTTCTTCTGTTTTAGGTGGCCCTATCTAACTACCCCACAATCCTGTAATTCCAACAGAAAATGCAAAAAGATAAAGACCAAGAGAAACTCTCCTTGCAAATTCATGAGGAAATTATGTCTATCATAAAGAATGTGAACTACAGACCAAGGGGTCTGTCGGACCATTCCCCAGTGACAATATCACTAGAGCTAGGCGAGCTTAACCATCCTGGGGAGTGGAGGATAAACCCATTTTTGGGTTTTCGAATGAGATATTGGTATCAATGGGGGAGTTTCTCGATTTGAATAGAGGTACTGCCTCGGTAGGAATAGTATAGTCTGAAGGCTTTCCTAAGAGGCATAACGATCCAACAAATCTCAAAAATGAAAAAACAGACTAAGGACTGGGAGAGACTAATAGGGGAGAGGGTAACTACAGCAGAAGAACAGTATATCAACGACCCAACACCGGATAGACTTAGGAAATGGATAGAAGAACAATAAAATTATCAATTAATGACCCTTAGAAAAATAGAGAATAAACATCTCTTCCAGAAACAATTTGCCTTTGGAGAGGGGGAAAGTGTGGGACGTATGCTGGCACAATTAGTCAGGGTGAACTCCCCCCCATCCGCTATACCCACGATCACTATAGGAGATGGAAGGGTATCCTCATATACGCCAGAAATAGCAGGCAAGTTTAAAGAATATTATGAGGACTTGTATAGATCGCAACAGGAGGAAATGGGGAATGGAATGGACAGCTTTCTCAGGAATCTGAATTTCCCCTGTCTTAATGAGACAGATAGAACTAGTTAGACAGACCTATAACGATAGAGGAAATACAAAGGGTCACTATTGAGATGGCGCAACAGAAATCCCCGGTCCCAGACGGACTCCCGACCGAGATATATCGGCAGTACAGGAAGGTACTGCTTACCGAGCTGTTGAGGGTATTGAATTGGTCATTGATAAAGGGAGAGCTCCCCTCATCAATGATGGAATCCACCATAATCACCATACACAAGGAGGGTAAAGATCTAAAATACTTATCTAAAGGTCTGATTGCATGGCCAAATAGGATAACATAGAACTGCATTGAGAGGCCTATATAAAAAATTGCTGTATGCTTGTAAAAGCAGCCTTTTTTTTTAAGCCTGTGTGCATGAGGCCTAATGCCGCATGCAAACATGGAATTTTGGTTTGGATGGTTTTCCCGACAGAATTCCGACAGGATTTCACTCAAGCTGTCTTGCATACACACGGTCACACCAAATTCTGACCGTCAAGAACGCGGTGACGTACAACACGTACGACGGGACTAGAAAAAGGAAGTTCAATACCCAGTAGCCATTAGCTTCCATCTCGTAGTTGAATCTGAGCATGCGTAAGTTTTTGCGCGTCGGAATTGCATACACACGATCAGAATTTCCGATAGAAATGTTTTCTGTCAGAAAAATTGAGAACATGCTCTCAAATTTTTGCTGGCGGGAATTTGGCCAGCTAAATTCTGATGGAGCATACACACAGTCTCATTTTCCAATGAAAAGCTCTCATCTGTCTTTTGCTGGCCAAAATTCTGATCGTGTGTACGCGGCATAAGAGAAGAGATGCTGTGCTTTGCATTCTGAATGCAGAATTAGAACAGACACCAATCATACAGAAAAAGAGCAGTGGTAATGTGTATTGTTCATACATACAAAATAAGAACAGATTATACCAATCATACAGAACAAGAGAAGTGTCATCTCTTATAACATTCATGCATACAGAATAGATTTCTAGAATAGGGGCCGTCTTAATGAGAGGGCACACTTGGGCACTGCCCAGGGGCCCCAGCTGCATTGGGGGCATCAGGGGACACAGGCTGGCAGCGGTGCGCCGTGCTGTACAGAATGATACCTATTTCACAGCCAGCAGGAAGCAGTGGGGCCGGAGTGCCAGGGATGCTCTGACCCCACTCCATGCAGCTTGAATGCTTGGGACTCGGAGGCCGCGGGGTAGGAGCTGGAGTGGGAGCTGCTGAGTCGGCAGCACTGAGAGCCCGCCTGCGGAAGTGGCATTGTGGATGGTAGCATGGTGAGCCCAGCTGTCCAACACTGTTTGCACTGAAGGGCTTGTAATGCCCAGAGGGATGCTCCCTCCTCTGCCTGCATGACTTGATTGGTATAGGTGAGTGCTGGGGGGATATCTGGGGTGTAGAGGGGTCAGGGTGCTGGGGGGATATCTGGGGTGCAGAGAGGGATCAGAGTGCTGGGGGAATATCTAGGGTGTAGAGGGGTCAAAGTGCTGGGGGGGGGATATGCGGGGTGCAGAGAGGGATCAGATTGGGGGATATCTGGGGTGTAGAGGGGTCAGAGTGCTGGGTGGATATGTGGGGTGCAGAGATGGTTTAGTGTGCTGGGGGGAATATCTAGGGTGTAGAGGGGTCACAGTGCTGGGGACATATCTAGGGTGTAGAGGGGTCACAGTGCTGGGGGCATATCTATGGTATAGAGGGGTCACATTTCTGGGGGTATATCTAGGGTGTAGAGGGGTCACAGTGCTGGGGGGATATCTGTTTATTTGCTGTACAGAATGATTGTTCATGTAGTTAAAGCAGAGATCCACCCAAAAGGGGAAGCTCCGCTTGTCTGCCTCCTACCTACTTGATGTCTGTTTACCTGCGCTGTCTCCATTGTGGGGCCCCAGAGCATTACTTTACCCAGGGGCCCATGATGCCTATAAAACGGCCCTGATTATACTCAGTGCATAGAATAAGAGGAATTGTAAAATATAGAATAAATACATACAAAATGGGGCCAGAATTGTGGCAGAAGCTCTGGGGGTTCCAGGAGACTAGTGTAGACTGTTTGGAAAGCAGAAGGAAGAAGAGATGTAAGTGGGAGCCCCCCCCCCCCAAAAAATAATATATATATATATATATACATATATATATATATACATATACACATATATATATATACATATACACATATATATATATATATATATATATATATATATATATATACACATATACATATATATATATATATATATATATATATATATATATATATATTGTATTTATTTTTTGAACAGAACTCAAGCCACAGATCACAAAGTCAAAAAGAATACCCCTTACATTGAAATTGACTTTGTAGTGTATTTTAATAATTCCCTTGGGATTAATAAAGTATTCTGAATCTGAATCTTTGTGCATTGGGTGCTATTCAAAATGAATGGCACTGCAATGCATGTAATGTGCATTGCCCCACCTAAATCGTGTAAAGTATGGGCTTGGCCTAATGACAAGTTATGTCCAAAGATGGGCAGATTGATACACCTATCTGGATGACCGCCACCTTTGGCCAGTAGTGGCAGCAGCACAGCAGTGATTCACGCACCAAAAATTCTCCCTTCTTGCAGGGAGAAATCCAGTAAGTTGGAAACCTTCATGAGTGATATGTCTCTGGTTGCCAAAGGTGCATGTTATCACAACTTTGAGGTCAGAAGATGTCAAGTTATTGTGAATTGTACATTATTAGCCATTATTGTGTATTTCAAGCACAAACTTTTTTTTTTATTTTTTTTATTTTTTTTAGATATCGAGCAGGAAAAAAATTAAAGTTATACTAAAGGCTGTTACCTTTTAATAAATAAAAAAAGGTGTTGTACTTACCTGCTCTGTGTAAGTATATTGCACAGAGCAGCCCTTTGCCTCTTCTTCTGAGGTTTCTCACTGACGCTCTCTGCTCCTCCTCTTTTGAGTGTGCCCCCAAAGCAAGCTGTGTGCTATGGGGGTACACAGACAGGCTTACTCCCAAGCCAGGCTCTGTGTGTCCATAAACTTGGCCCAGTCCCCTGCACCCCATTCTACTAAAAAAAAAAAATGATTCATGTGCCTTGCAGGAATAGAAGTAAAAACTGACTGACGGTCTTTCTAATCCTTCTCTATTTTTTATAAACCCGATAAAAACAGTTTTAACTTGATATACATTTTAATAATGGAGGGACATCTTTTTATTTTTTTACAAAAAGCTTTCAAATAAAAAAGAATAATATACAGTACTTCCTAATTTTTTTATTTTTTTTTATCACCTATCCTAAACTGTATTTACAAAACCGGGTGCCCAAGCTAACTGGCAGGCTTGAGGAACATATGTTAGGGTGTTTTTTTTTTTAGCTCTTCGGATTACGGGTGACAGTAATCATAAGTTGAATATGTGGGCAGGTAGTAGATAGACTAAATCGACATGCATGTTGCTAGGGAGCAAGAAAGCTTTATTCTCATTGTGTGCAATGAATACAGCATTCCAGCATCATTATATAGGATCTTAGATAATAAAAATTACAATTTTACCATTTTACAAAATGCAATGAATTTATAATAAATGCTCATTGATTCCTGCCTGGAAAATGGATTTTTATTTACATATAAAACAAAAGGCGCTTAGCCTCATGCTTTGACACATCCGTGTTATATCAGTACAGAATTTATCTGTACTCAGTTTGTAATTGAAAAGATGGGATGCTTGTTTATTAATTTACTGGCCTTGCTGTATAAAATGTTTTTTCATGCTTTTATTAATAAATCCCTGAGCTGCCCTGACAGAAGAGACTCAGTAGCTTTCAAAATGGATTAGAGGACTTGAAAAAAAATGACAGTAGATGACATTTATAAGAACTACTGCAACTGGAAAAACAGTGACATAACCCAGAGCAATAAGAAATATTCAATATTACTTCCCAATCTATATCATAAACCAGAATCACCTATTGTGGAGAACAACATCTTTTCTAACTACTCTTGAATTTAGAAATATCCATCAATAGTTGCTTTTAGGTTGGATTCCCACCATTCTGTACACGTTTTCACGTGTTGTAAACAATCACTGCCATTGTCATATATAGGCTCTATAACATATGTTGATGCATTGAAAAATGGACAGTGATGGTCAGCTCATCACACAAATGTGGAATAGCACCATATAAAATAATAGTGAAGCTGGGTACATGAGTTGACATATGTTAAATAATTTAAGTGGCACAATTTCTCCATTGTTTTGTTGGGACACCTGCTTTCATAGGTGTTGCACAGACTATCATTTTTAAAAGTCTCTCTGTTGTTTCGAAATGCTTTGGTCTCTGGAGATGCAATACAGCAGAACTACATTGAATACAGTGATAACTTACTACGTATGTCCATCAGAAGGCTTTGGTGGATATCCAAGGAAGAAAGCATGTTGCATTCAGTACAATGTATTGTTTGTCAAGCAAGCCATATAAACAGGGATCTACAGTCCTTGGTGAACTCTACAATTCATTTAGTTGGTGAACATAGAATAGGTTCTCTCGGAGGGAAGAGCAGGGTAAGCTGCTGAGAAAATGACATAATGCCTGTATTGTGTCTGCTGGGAACTTTGACAGTGCCTACAGCTACAGAGATGATTGTGGGTTTGTTTTAGAGCTTATTACTAATTGTTGATATTTTGCACATACTTAAAGCTGAATTGCAGGTATGGATTTTATTGCATAGTCAAATTTGCCCCTGAATTCACTATGTAGAAGGGCAACTACTTGGCACAAGACCAAGAAGACAGTGGTGATCACTGTAGTAGCGGTGCCTAAAACAGTTATGTTCTGCTTCCCCGGTGGCCTAATATTTGGACAGTGACATCACTACTATCACGCCCCTTTGCTTATGGTGACATCAGGGGACATGGTGTGTGCAAGTAACCAGTGACAGGAGGAAGCTGTAATAAATACAACCTAAAAACTTGAAACGGCACTATAGATTTACTTTAAATTATAATTCCAGTTGAAAGCATTTAGTGATTCATTAATGCTCTCAAGTAAACACAGCAAAATCCAAGTCCAAAGATCCAAGTCCACATAGAGGATGAAGTGCATAGATGGCCTGACCACACATTACAATTTGATTGTGCAATCTCCTTTAACTCTCCAACCCACTATATAGTGTAAGGACCTGCTTTGGATACCAATTGTTACTGGGAGACAGGTAGGTCTTCATATTACATAGACTTTGTAGATCTACTGTAAAGTTGTACAAAGTTTGCATGGCCAGAAGGCAACATATATGTTGAGCCCTAAGCATAAGACAGCACATTTTGAAGTACCTGCCCATTGGTGGAAGCTACATTTATTCACTAAATAAATAGATAGTGTTCTGCTTCCCCGGTGGCCTAATATTTGGACAGTGACATCACTACTATCACGCCCCTTTGCTTATGGTGACATCAGGGGACATGGTGTGTGCAAGTAACCAGTGACAGGAGGAAGCTGTAATAAATACAACCTAAAAACTTGAAACGGCACTATAGATTTACTTTAAATTATAATTCCAGTTGAAAGCATTTAGTGATTCATTAATGCTCTCAAGTAAACACAGCAAAATCCAAGTCCACATAGAGGATGAAGTGCATAGATGGCCTGACCACACATTACAATTTGATTGTGCAATCTCCTTTAACTCTCCAACCCACTATATAGTGTAAGGACCTGCTTTGGATACCAATTGTTACTGGGAGACAGGTAGGTCTTCATATTACATAGACTTTGTAGATCTACTGTAAAGTTGTACAAAGTTTGCATGGCCAGAAGGCAACATATATGTTGAGCCCTAAGCATAAGACAGCACATTTTGAAGTACCTGCCCATTGGTGGAAGCTACATTTATTCACTAAATAAATAGATAGTGATCCTATGCAATGGTATACCTCTAAAAAGTAAATAAATAAATACATGTTTTCTATATATAGTAGTGCGAAGGCCACTGTTGCTGTTTTTTACATTTATTCACTGCTCATTCAGTATTTGTTTGACAGCTTGTATGTTTCATTCCTATGGTTCATACTTCACAGCTGGCACAGTCCATCCCAATGTAGGATGACCTGGACTTTACCATGCACCTTGAAGAGTGGGTGGGCTAACTTTTTATTTAATAATATTGCATAAAACCACTATTATTGCAGTGTTTTACATGCTGGTAACCACTCTTGAGAGCCTGTGGCACCCTGAGAGTGGTTGAACAATGCTATATGGTTTATATATCCAGAAAATGCAATTTAGTACCTCAGCTGACACAATGGTGTACAAAGAATACTGTGATTCATTTGTATCACCTTCTAAAACTCGTAACATAGATAGTTTACAACTAATGTGACTGTAACAACTTTTATGAACAGTGTCAGTCTTAAAGCTGGAGAGGTATGGAAAAAGATTGGGCTGCTGACTGAATAGAACTCTGCCATAGCTGACCATCACGCAGTTTGATGTGTAATTTGGATATCTGGCATGATGAGACTGTACTAGAGAGCACTCCCACAAATTGTGAGGAACGAAAAGAGGGACTGTCTCAGCAGGATCGAAAGAGAGATAACAGCAACTTCTATCCTTGTCTGACATGAACTGGGCTTCTACTGAATCAGAGCACATGTCTGGAGACCCAGAAGAGGGTGCCCTGGGACTGGTAAGAGGCTAACATTGTGCAAATATATCTGGTGTCTACTTGGAACTGTTGTGCTTCCTTCAAGGGCCCCAACTTTGCTGGCCAACATATTTTTTCATCATTCACTGGCCAGTGTGACAAAACAGTGACTGTTTCAACAAGTTAGTAATATCTTTATACTGTATACTGTTGCCTATTGTTATTCAGAATACTGTAGGTGTCTAACCATACTTCTCAGAGTAATGTTCTTGTCTTGTGTACATACCCTTGCTAATGCTTTTTTCTTTTAGGCTAAAAAATGATTTGAAATATCACAAGGTGTGTCAGTACATGCTGGGTGAACGAGGTGTGTCATCTTCAGGTGTGCAGAGAAATCACAAAACATTTCAGAGGCTCCTCTGGGGGTAGTGCTACACAGAAAAGAACACAGCTCTTTTCAAAATACAGGTTTCTCAAACGTACTGCACCCTTCCTTGTATATTTTAGCATGAATGACAGGGAGCTAAATAGTTAAGATGGGGTTTCCTAAAGCTGATCTTCATCCTAAAGGGTAAGTTCCACTTTATGACCCCCTCACCTCTTCTGTTTTTGTCACTATTTTAGGGGAGCAGGAGCGGGTACCTGGTTTTGACAGGTACCTGCTTCCACTTACAGTCAGATTGCTGCGGTGATCCACCTCATGTTCTCCTCCTCCCCACCCACAAGCTTCTGGGACACCTCACATGTCCCAGAGGGCTGCACATACCCCTAAATTTCCCCTCCTAGAAGAATTCTTACCCCCTGCTGCCCCCCAAATTCCCATATGTAGATTTCTGGCTGATGAATGCAAATGTTCCTCTAGTATTTTTTGATAACATACTGCATTAATTTTGCCATCAATTTTGACCAAATTTCATGTGTCTTTGTAGCTCACACATCCCCAAAACATCAGCGATCTACCTTCGTGTATAACAGTAGGAATGGTGCACCTTTAATCATAGGCCTTGTTGACTCCTTTCCAAATGAAGCGTTTATGGTTGCGGCCAAAAAGCAAAATTTTGGTCTTATCACTCCAAATGACTTTGTGCCAGAAGGTTTGCGGCTTGTCTCTGTGCTGTTTGGCATATTGTAATTGGGATACTTTGTGGCATTTGTGTAGTAATGGCTTTTTTCTGGTGACTTTACCATGCAGCCCATCTTTCTTTAAGTGCCTCCTTGTTGTGCGTCTTGAAACAGCCTCACCCCATGTTTTCAGAGTCCTGTATTTCACCTGAAGTTATTTGTGGGTTTTTCTTTGTATCCTGAAATATTTTCCTGGCAGTTGTGGCTGAAATTTTAGTTGGTCTACCTGACCGTGGTTTGGTTTCAACAGAACCCCTCATTTTCCACTGTTTGATTAGAGTTTGAACACTGCTGATTCTCAATTCCTTGGATATCTTTTTATATCCCTTCCCTGTCTTATACAGTTCAACTACCTGTTCATTTGATAATTCTTTTGCTTTTCCCATGATTCCGTATCCAGGAATGTCAGTGCAGCACTGGATGAAAGATGCAAGGGTCTGTCGGGAGTCCAGAAACTCACTGACCTTTTATATATGCACACACTAATTACAAGCAAACAGATCACAGGTCAGAAAAAGAGGGGAAAGGGGATTGGGACTTTGAAGGAGATCCCCTCACACCACCTCAGCTCCCGTTGCAGTTTCCCCCCTTTGGGGGTCCCCGATCTACAGTGCCACACTTTTTTTTTATTATATAGTCAACCTTGTAAGTATGGTAGAGAGTGGGTTTTTATACTTGGCTTTATTTTATTTCTTACAACTTTTCTTTTTTCCTTGGGTAGGTTCAGACCATACAGCAACTCCTATTATATTTTATTGTGCATGCTCCTGAAGAGTGGATCAATCCACGAAAGGCACGAAAGGCATAGAGCTATTATATGCCTTGTGCGTATGATTCAATTGATATCTGTCAGTATGTATCGTTTTTACCCGAACTCCTAAACAGCTGCACAGCTGGACACTGCCCCAAAGCCCCCTGGGATGGGTGATGTTGAATTTCCTGGGAAACTTCAGGAAAGGGGCATTATTCTCACCTAGTGGGAAAGCTGGAAAAGCAGGGCATGATCTAGCCATATGGTGGTATCTGTCTATTCTGATGTTTCCCTAAATGTATACATTTGAACAGAAAAAAATCTTTTAGTGGAACTTCAACCAAAAGGGGGAAGTTCTGCCCTCCTCCTGCCCCCCTCCACTCCCACTTCTGGTGAGATTGCCACAGAGTAGTTTACATATTACATTGTTACATAAATCAAATAAGTGATGTTGCGCTCCCTTAAAATAAATAAACTCTCAACTGCATACAAAATTGCATACAAAGTTGCATATACCAATACTATAAATCCAACTAACGTGCCAGACCGTAGTCCGTAAATAAAGTGTCAAATGCTGAATATTAAACTAAAAATACAGTATAAAAGTGTTTGATAGAAATCACATCCAATGGTGAAGTACGTAAACACTTTTATTATAACTCAAACTAATAAAAGTGTTTACGTAATTCACCATTGGAGCCCTCCCCTTTCTTGTTTTTATGAGATCCTGCCATTTGTAATAACTGATGTGGGGACAGTATCCATAACCCAGAAGTAGGGGTACACCACCTGGATAGCCTGAGATCCCTGTTTTCTGCTGTTTGCCTTACAGCAGTAAGGTAAGGGGCCATTTCACTTGATGCGTGTGGAACACTGAAGAGGCACAAGAGTGTGTACACACTGGTTTATTTGGCACCGTATACCTGGAGAAGCACTTTATGAAGCACGTGGCACTTTATATGCTGTCTAAGAGACTGTTGTTCTTCTCTTCTTTAGTTTATATATTTTAATTGCACTGTGTGATTCACGTTTATGTTATTATCAATACAGTTTGCAACGTTTTTTGAGGAATAAGTTTACGTGCATGACATATTCCCACTGGTGTATGCGATTTTTGGAGACACTGGACACTCCTATTGTGTAAATGTTTTTTATTTTAAGTATAATTTGTAGCACTTGACACTTTATTTACGGACTACTCCTGATCACGATAGATGTGTTCACATTACTGTGTAGTCATATGTAACTGTGTATGTAACTATTAAGGCACTTTAGATTTAATGTGATTTCTATCAAGCACTTGGACACTTTTATACTGTATTTTTAGTTTAATATTCAGCATTTGACACTTTATTTACGGACTACGGTCTGGCACGTTAGTTGGATTTATAGTATTGGTATATGCAACTTTGTATGCAATTTTGTATGCAGTTGAGAGTTGTTTATTTATTTTAAGGGAGCGCAACATCACCTATTTGATTTTTGTCACACATTTTTCAGTGGTAGGGTTTATACCGCTGTCGGTGTTCTGCTGCAACCCACCCCTAGTATATAGTGAGACCTGTATATGATAGCGCGGGGATATCCCAATTTTATCTACATTGTTACATAGTTAGTCTGGTGAAAAAAGACACAAATCCATCTAGTTCAACCAATAAAAGGAAAAAAACAAAAACAAAAAATATCATAATAAAAAAAAATCATACAATCCCATATACTGTACACAATCCTATACCCACAGTTGACCCAGAGGAAGGAAAAAAAAAACAATAAAGCATTATCCAATTTGCTCCAGGAGGTGGAAATATTCCTTCTTGATCCCCCAAGAGGCAATCAGACAGGATTAACTTTACCTACAGTGTGCATATATATATATATATATATATATATATATATATATATATATATATATACAGCATATATGCACACATGTCATGCAAGGGGATACAAACTTGGCGTCTCATACCATGAGGGGGCATTATGTTATACAAGGAAGTGCAAACTGACCATCTTATGCCATGCAAGGGACTACAAAGTGGGCATCTCATGCCATACAAGAGGGTACACACTGGGCATCTCATACCATGGGGGGGGAGGGGTTACAGACAGGGCTTCTCATATTATACAAGGAGGTCGGACTGCTATTGGCTAGTGGCTTTGCTAATCAAAGTTACATAGGTTAAAAAAAAGATAAGTCCATTGAGATAAAAATAACTCATAAGTTATTTTGGGACATATTTGCAGTGCCGTTTTAGCCCTATAGCGCAGTAGACCGTTAATCTGGGTACGGAGAGACGTAAGTTCAGTATCTAAGGTTGGAATGGGGCATGTTTGTGCTGGGCTTTGACACTATGGAGTTTGGCCCATAGTACCGCCAACTGTCTGTTACATTTTTTCTTGATCCGGGAGCCATATTTAATGAGCAGTCCCTGGATCACAGGCTTATGGGCTTCCCATATTATCCTGGGTCACATTCTGGAGTATTGTTCATCTGAAAGTAGAAGGTCAACTCTCTATTCACCTCCTCCTGCACCTCCGGGACCTGTAGGAGGCTTTCATTCAGCCTCCAAAATCTAGACACAGGGGAAGAGATGTCTGAGAGCTCATAGGTCAAAGAAATGGGGGCATGGTCAGACCAGGTTATGGATCCAATGGAGGTTTCATGTACAGCATGTAATTGATTATGTGGAATCAAGAAATAATCGATTTTTGTGTACACCTTGTGGGGGGCAGAGTAGAATGAGTAATCTCTGTCTCCCGAATGTTGTAGTCGCCATACATCAATGAGTCTGGCCCTATAAATGGATTGTGTAAGTCGCTTGTGGGAGCCATCGGGGACAGAGGAAGAGCCCGAGTATGCATCTACAGAGGGCATCAAATATTGATGTCACCTCCCAGTATTAACAGATCCTCCTGAAAATCACACAGTTTGCTTAAAATATGATGGACAAAAGATATCCTGGTGATCGTTAGACACGTAAACCATTGCCAGCATGACCGAAACTCCACAAATGAGGCCCTTAAAGAAAATCGTCCCTCCGTGTCCAATAAGGACACGCGGTAGGTCCACGGGTGTGTACCAGATACCAGGATAGAGGGAAGACTGTGGCTAGATCCCTCAGAGAACACAAACTACTCTCGTATAGTATATACATCACATATTCTCCTCCGGAGTTCAAAAAGTTACAATGCCCACACAGATCTCCCAAGTCTTCCGGGACTTCTATGCTTTCCTCTACAACTTACCTTCAATGCCATCCTCCCAAAATCAGATAGATGAATATATTATTTGCTCACATCCTTCTCTCTCGCTGAAGATCTGGGAAGAACTGAACACGCTAATAACTTTATAAGAGCTGTAACACGCCATTAGCTCAACTAAACCAGGTAAAGCACCGGGCCTGGACAGATTCACCTTTCAACACTATTGGACTTTTTTCCCTATTTTAAGCCCCTTTATGCTAAACCTATTTAACACCCTTGGAGAGGACTCGGTACTCCCTAGAGACACTCTGCGAGCATACATAACCGTTATCCCTAAGGAAGGAAAAGATCCAACCTCATGTGGTAGCTATCTCCCTCCTGAGCGTGGACCTCGCCTTAGGAGATACTGTGATTAAATGGACTTCCAAACTATACTCAAACCCCACAGCACAGGTTAAATCTAATGGAGTGCTCTCAGCTCCCTTCCCTATTATGAATGGGACGAGACAGTGGTGTCTGTTGTCCCCCATGCACTTTGCTTTATCGCTTGAATCATTTCTCAATAAAATCTGCTTGAACCCGGACATCCATGGTTTAACCTAGGGAGACAACCAATACAAAATGTCGACCTATGTGGACGAATTATTCTTCTCTCTGGCGAACCCTACCATACCACTCCCTAACCTCCTCTGAAAGTTCAACATATATGGCTCTCTCTCCAATTTTAAGATAAACTTTAATAAATCAGAAGTCATGAGACTGGAGATACTCCCCACTCTCTTATCGGCCTTGCAATCTAGTTTTATCTTTAAATGGACAACCTCAGCTTTGAAATATCTAGGTACTTGCATACCGGCGGACATATCCCGTACATTTGAACTTAACTTCCCCACACTGCTGACTAGAACTTGACTCCTGTTAGACACTTGGCACAAGGGCCTTCACTCTTGGTTCGGCAGATGTAATGTACTAAAAATGTGCATCCTGCCTAAATTTCTCTGTCTGTTTTAAGCCTTGCCAATTAAGATTCCACTTACCTACTTTAGGCAGGTCCACTCCCTTTTTATGAAGTTCATCTGGTCTAACAGAAAACCTTGTCTCCCTCGCCATTTATTATCTTTACCCAAGCAATACGGTGGCCTAGCCCTTTCCAGCATTTGTAAATACTACCAGGCGACTCACCTTGGTATAATTATGGAATGAATAAAAAGGTATAAAAAGGAATAGAAAGCATCAATAGTGTAATACTGATTAAATAAATAAAAAGCAATAGCCAAATGGCTCCTTACATTAAAAAGTGCTGACCAGGCACTGGGGCTGCTGGCTCGTCTGAATCCACCTCCGTAGATGGCGTGTGTTCCACCGGCCATGTACAGCAACCAGAGGGACCGGAAAGTGGCGTGAGATTACGTGACCAGGTACCGCCGCCAACGTACATTTCATAGGTTACATCTTCAGGGGGGTGATGCTATTACACTATGGATGCTTTCCATTCCTTTTTTATATCCTGCCTTTAACCACAAGGAAGAGGTACCATACTACTCCTGTTATATCAATATGTGAGCGGGCATTATCCTGCCAAAGCGATATCTGACTTTCTTTTTAATATCTGGTAAGCAGATCACTTATCTCTTGCACTTTGGATGTCGTTTTTTGGAAGATGTCTTGGTGAAGGATTAAACCTTATCAATATCACACAGCAAGAAACTTCTGTCAGTGGATGTTCAAGATTGTCTATATTTTGAAAAAAAAATGTTTTTCTTTTTTCACATATGTGCACTTTACCAGCATTAGATTGGATTAGTATGTTTTGATAAGCACAGATTAATTATAATTATACCAATAGATCGGGCCAAAATTAGTTACTGTCATTAATCTTCAGTGGCCAGTTTTGGATTTGGGCTAAATCGGGTTGCTGTCATTTACTTTCAATGGCCAGGTTCCGATACTGTAACTTGCTTACCTATGAAGAACACCATGACCACCATCGGTGCTTTTCATAGTGGGCAGCTTGGATATTGTATAAGTAACAAAGGATCTGCTTGCGCTCAGTCAGCTTCAAAATCGCATAAAAAAATTAATAAAGAATAACGGGAAAGAATCTAGATTTGATTGAGGGAACATCAGCAGATGTGATATGAGGATGATGCCCAGGCAGATCATGGCTGTAATTGATTAGATAGTAAAGTGTACATTACAAACACGTAGTGAGAGGTGTGGGCAGCCCAGTATATTAGCAGTCCAGTATATGCAAAGTCCATTATATGAGCAGTCCAGTATATGAGCAGTCCAGTATATGAGCAGTCCTGTATATGAGTCCAGTATATGAGCAGTCCTGTATATGAGTCCAGTATATGAGCAGTCCTGTATATGAGTCCAGTATATGCGCAGTCCAGTATATGAGTCCAGTATATGAGCAGTCCAGTATATGAGACCAGTATATGAGCAGTCAAGTATATGCGCAGTCCAGTATATGAGTCCAGTATATGAGCAGTGCACTATATGAGACCAGTATATGAACAGTCCAGTATATGATCAGTCCAGTATATGAGTCCAGTATAGGAGCAGTCCAGTATATGAGTCCATTATATGAACAGTCCAGTATATGAGACCAGTATATGATCAGTCCAGTATATGAATCCAGTACATGAGTAGTCCAGTATATGAGTCCAGCATATGAGCAGTCCCTTATATGAGTCCAGTATATGAGCAGTCCCTTATATGAGTCCAGTATATGAACAGTCCAGTATATGAACAGTCCAGTATATGATCAGTCCAGTATATGAGTCCAGCATATGAGCAGTCCAGTATATGATCAGTCCAGTATATGATCAGTCCAGTATATGAACAGTCCAGTATATGATCAGTCCAGTATATGAGTCCAGTATATGAACAGTCCAGTATATGATCAGTCCAGTATATGAGTCCAGCATATGAGCAGTCCAGTATATGATCAGTCCAGTATATGAACAGTCCAGTATATGATCAGTCCAGTATATGAACAGTCCAGTATATGATCAGTCCAGTATATGAGTCCAGCATATGAGCAGTCCAGTATATGATCAGTCCAGTATATGAGTCCAGCATATGATCAGTCCAGTATATGATCAGTCCAGTATATGAGCAGCAGTGTGATAATCGTCCTTGAATAGTGTGCTGATCCATCCCACCTCTACATATGAATGTGTGGCTCCTCCCTTCCCCAGCATGTATATACTCTCCAGGCTGTGACAGCTCCATTACTGTTTAGCAGTGTCCTGGCTCTCAGCCTATCACCGGCTGTGTGCTCTGTCCTTGTCACCCAGGACCCTTGGAATCCGAGGTGGTCCATCATACAGGATCCTCTGATGGAGAACAAGCGCTGTTTCCCCAACCTCTTCTCCGACTACAAGGGCAGCCTGGTGCCGGGCCAGGGCAGTGATGTGGGGGATGTGATCAGGACCATAGACAGCATCGTCCAGCAGCTGCCTGCCCAGGGCGGCCAGGAGGGTGGGCTGTATGGGGGTCTGGCTGGGGTGGCATACATGCTGTACCATGTCTCCCAGTGCCCCGCGTTCAGTGCTCACAGGGACACGTACCTCCGCCGAGCCGGCTCCATCATAGAAGCGTGCGTGCTGCACTATGACCGGGAGCTGGACCCGGAGACCCGGGCGTCCTTCCTGCTGGGCGGGGCGGGGGTCTATGCTGTGGCCGCGATGATCTATAAGGCGGCGGGCCGGGCGGACTACACCAAGCCGCTGGACAGGTTCCGGGAGCTGGGGGACGTGTGTATGCCGCTCGGCTTCCTGGACTGTGGCTCCGACGAGCTCTTCGTGGGCAGGAGCGGATATCTGTGTGCTGCCCTGGTCCTCCGACACAAGCTGGACATGGAGGTACGGGGGACGGCTGGCATATTCCAAGGAGGCACCTCATACCATACAAGGGGGTACAAACGGGGCACCTCATACCATACAAGGTGGTACAAACGGGGCACTTTATACCATACAAGAGGGTACAAATGGGGCACTTTATAAAATACAAGGGGGTACAAACGGGACACTTCATGCCATACAAGGGGGTACAAACGGGACATTTCATGCCATACAAGGGGGTACAAACGGGGCACTTCATGCCATACAAGGGGGTACAAACGGGACATTTCATGCCATACAAGGGGGTACAAACGGGGCACTTCATGCCATACAAGGGGGTACAAACGGGGCACTTCATACCATACAAGAGGGTACAAACTGGGCACCTCATACCATACAAGGGGGTACAAAGGGCACCTCATACCATACAAGGGGGTACAAACAGGCACCTCATACCATACAAGAGGGTACAAACCAGGCACTTTATGTCATACAAGGGGGTACAAATGGGCACCTCATGCCATACAAGGGGGTACAAACGGACACCTCATACCATACAAAAGGGTACAAACGGGGCACTCCCTACCATACAAGGGGGTACAAACGGGGCACCTCATACCATACAAGGTGGTACAAACGGGGCATTTTATACCATACAAGGGGGTACAAACGGGCACTTTATAAAATACAAGGGGGTACAAACTGGGCACCTCATACCATACAAGGGAGTACAAACAGGGCACTTCATACTATACAAAGGAGTACAAATGGGGCACCTCATTCCATACAAAGGGGTACAAACTGGGAACCTCATACCATACAAGGTATGGTATGGGCATATCATACAGTACAAACCTGGCATCTTATTTTATACAAGGAGGTACAAACCTGGCATCTTATGTTATGCAAGGCAGTAAAAACTTGGCATCTTATGTTATGCAAGTAAGTACAAACCTGGCATCTTATGTTATGCAAGGTGGTAAAAACCTGGCACCTTATGTTATGCAAGGAGATACAAACCTGGCATCTTATGTTATGCAAGGGGGTACAAACCTAGCATATTATGCACAGAGGTACAAACCTGGCATCTTATGTTATGCAAGGGGGTACAAACCTAGCATATTATGCACAGAGGTACAAACCTGGCATCTTATGTTATGCAAGGGGGTACAAACCTAGCATCTTATGTTATGCACGGAGGTACAAACCTGGCATCTTGTGCTATAAAAGGTAATACAAACTGGGCACCTCTTTCTGTAAAAGGTAATACAAACTGGGCACCTATTTCTGTAAAAGGGATTACAAGCTGGGCACCTCTTTCTGTACAAGCAGGGCATCTCATGCTACACCAGGGGTAAAAACTGGGCACCTTAAGTCATGCAAGGTGATAGCACAAAAAAGGCCTTCTTATACTATAGAAGAGGCGCAAACTGGGCAATTTATGTTATGTGAGTACAAACTGGGCATCTCATGTCATGCAAGGAATACAAATTCGGCATCTCATGTTATTCAAGAAGGTACAAACTGGACATCCCATGTCATGCAATGCAACGGGCACAATCTGTTCATTTCATACTGTGGGGGGTACAAACAGGGCACTTTGTGGTGTACAAAGTCAAAATTGACATTTCATGATAATAAAGTGGTGCAACTTGGGAATTTCTTCCTATATAGGGTGGATGAAGCGGGCACCTCATTATACTATAATTGTGTGTAAACTGGGATTCTTATTTTGTGAATGTGCAAACTGAGAATCTAGTCTAGTGGTACATAACAGATAAATGCTGGTCATCTTAGTACAGAAGGGTATTTGATATTATACAAGGACACGACAGCTATTTAAATATACAATGTCCTCGTCTAAACGCATTGGAACGTTTATTATGTTCAATACAAAATGAGGATGTAGATACACCAAAGGGGTGTGTGTGTGTACATCTTTACATCCATCTCTGATCATTTTGCAAAAAACTGTTCTGTGATTGGTCAATGCCTGTTATGTAATTTCCACACATTCCTAGACTACTTTGAGGCTGGATTATACAAATCTGCGCTGGTTCTTGCAATCTGTTTATGTTATAGCTGCATATAAGGGGAAGATTCAATGCTCTGATAAATGAAATCAATATTAATGTTTAATTGTCATATTGCCATGGTTACAGAATACAGTAACAGTGAACTATTATTAGAATTAGGGTTGCTTAAATATTGTCTAGATACAAAAAGGCATAATTAATTGTAATTAAGACCAGTCACTGCTACTCCCTGTCCTTGTGCAGGGTGACTGGTCCTGACTCCGCCCCCTCATCTAGTTTGTAGTAGGCCCCTCCCACAGCTCTGCTTTCTGTGCAGGCATAGTGATGATGTCACTGCTACTTTTTACAAGGTATTATTTGGGTTTGCAGAGACATTTAGTGCACAGAAGGTGGATTGTATATCCTTTGTGGCTATGGAGGTATTTACTAATATGAAAGTGTTTGTACCAGAGTTCAGCTTTAAAAATCAGTTTCATCCCCTTATTTAAAAAAAAGAAAAACAAGAATGATATAGATCACTCCAAAACATGGAGAAGGTAATTTTTTTTTAAAAGAACCAATTATAAAAATGCAAAAAATAAAAACTGTACATTTATGGAAATGTATATTTTGTCAGGTTACTTTTTTGAATAACTGCACAGAAACAAGGAAAACAATGTAATTACGTTATATGAAATGTTATAGGTTCTAACAATTTTCACAGGGAGTTTGATGTGTACATAGGAACATTATTAATCTGCGTTTTTCTGTGGCTGTCATCCACCACCAAAAGATTTGTCACATCCCTTACAATGGCATCCTGGTAAGCATTATCAAATAACTGTTTATTCAAGAAACTTTTTGAGGTGTGTACATAGATAAGTCCATACAAACATAATATTCCCGTAGATCGCATATTTGCCCAGGCAATCTATAACCACAATAACACCATGCTTGAGTACAGGGAGTCCCCTACTTACAAACATCCGACTTACAAACGACTCCTACTTACAAACGGAGGGAGATAACAGGAAGTGAGAGGAAATCTACCTCTAGGAAGGGAAATTCTCTCCTGTAAAACCACTTTGACCTACAGGTAAGCCTAGATTAAGGCTTACCTGTAGGTCCAAGAAATATCTCCTAAACCTATATGGTTTAGGAGATATTTGCCCGGAAACAGGCACCGCTATCTATGGCGCATGCGCCGTAGACAGCAGCGCACAGGCGCACTGAGCGCGGCATTCTCAACGACGGAGCTGTCGCGCGTGTCGGCTCCCGCGCACATGCGCAGGAGTGACGTCATCGCGGCTTCGCCGAATGACAGCGGCGGAGCTGCGAGACCCCACCATGAAGATGGAGGCGGCGGACTACAGGGGACAGCGGCGACTTCGCTGGCTCCTGTGTCAGGTAAGTGACACATAATGGACTACTATGCGATGCATAGTAGTCCATTATGCTTCGCCTTTGCAGGGAATGAAAGAGGAAGTAAACTCATTAGGGTTTACTTCCTCTTTAATATGGGAAAAAGGTGTCTCCACTGATGCTTTATCACCAATCCTTGTTTCCCTAACAGCCCAAAATTTTCAAAATCCAATTATCATTGGGACAGAAAGTGAGGTGAAATCTTCTGTACAGGGGCACAGACAGCTAAACAAATGTTACAGGGGTGATAACCCTTCCCTATGCTATCCAAAAAGCTTAAAATAGTTTTTTTGGCTGGAGCTACACTTAAGAAATGTACCTGTTCCAACTTACAAACAGATTCTACTTAAGAACAAACCTACAGTCCCTATCTTGTTTGTAACCTGAGGACCCACTGTATACAGTAATACCGCGTACACACGACCAGACTTTTTGACAGCAAGGGTTTGATGGAACGAATCCGTCGGACAATTCGATCGTGTGTGGGCTCCATTGAACCTTTGCTGTCCAAAAAATCTGACGGACTTTAGAAATAGAACATGTTTCAAATTTTTCCGCCGGAACTCCACTGGACCAAGTTCCTATGGAGAAATCCACTCGTCTGTATGCTGGTCCGACGGATGAAAACCGACGCTAGGGCAGCTATTGGCTACTGGCTATGAACTTCCTTATTCTAGTCTGGTCGTAAGTCATCATGTTCAAATCCGTCAGACATTGGTGTGATTGTGTGTGGCCAAGTCCGTTCATTCGAAAAGTCCGTCGGAACTCCGCCGAAAGTCCTTCGGGAAGACCGTCGGACCTAGTCTGCCAGAAAGACCGGTCGTGTGTACGTGGTATAACTCTGTAACAAGCAGAGTGCCTGAGAACAGCTAGGAAAATTTTCCGACAACAAAATCCGATCACATAAATTCAGATCTTGTGTAGACAATTTCGATGGGCAAAGTGCCACACATACTCAGAATAAACTAAGAAACGAAAGCTATTGGTTACTGGCCCTTTTATAGTCCCGACGTACGTGTTTGACGTTACCTCGTTTAGAACGATCAGATTTTCTGACAACTTTGTGCGACCATGTGTACGCAACACAAGTTTCGGCCAAAATCCGTCAGAAAAAATCAGACGGATTTTGTGGTCGGAATGTCCGACCATTTGTATGGGGCATTAATCTAGGCTTACCTGTAGGTTAAAGTGGTCTGTAAAGGTTTACAACCACTTTAAAGACATAGGGTTTTATTTGCAAATACATGCCTAAACCACAGTGTCCACATCTAAGAACCTCTGTATATATTGCGGGCTTAACTCTAAAATTTACAGAGCCTCCATAGTAGGAGCACATATATCAAGGGATAGGTTAAGGGCAGATGTGCCTGGAGGGAGCCCGCCCCTCCTTAAAGGCACAGGGATGCACGTGACGCCCAGCAATAGCACAATGACAGCAAAGGGTATCCAGTGTGTCCCTGCACCCAATTTGACCAATTGTACACAAAATTGGCAAAGACCCCAACCTCTAACTAGCCTGTGCAGCAAGGTGCACATGGAAGGGCAATGCACATCACAAACAAACTAAAGCACGTAAGGTGGGTGAATAACTATAGGCCTTCCAGCACGTCCATGCGGAGCTAACTTTCCCAGTGATGGGAAATGGCAACCCAAGCTACTTTTAACCACTTGGGGACCGCCCAACGGGGATGTACGTGATTTTTTTGAAGAGGGATATCTCGGTAACGGCAGCAGCTGCTGCCACAACCGAGATGTCCATCTCTTCAGGCGGCGGTCCTCTGTACGATAACGGTGGTCTCCGCAGCGGATTCGCTGCGAGATCACCGCTATCGGCGGCGGGAGAGGTGCTCCCCCCTCCCGCCGCCCTCCCGCACCTTCCGCCGCTTACCGGAGCCGTCGGTAGCGGCGGAGGCGATCGGGTCCTTCCATCTGCTGGGCATAGAGACAAGTGAGGCTAAGATGGCCCCCACTCGTCCCTATACCATAGCAGGGCGGAAGCGACGTCAAAACGTCACTTCCGCCCATACCTCTTAAAGGTATATTTTTTTTTAAATGTCAGATTTTCTTTTTTTTTTTATTTTTTTATTTTTTTTGCATTTTAGCCCAAATATGAGATCTGAGGACTTTTTGACCCCAGATCTCATATTTAAGAGGACCTGTCATGCTTTTTTCTATTACAAGGGATGTTTACATTCCTTGTAATAGGAATAAAAGTGATCCATTTTATTTTTTTTTTAAAAACAGTGTAAAAATAAATAAAATCAATTAAAATAAATAAGAAGAAAAAAAAATTTTTTTTTAAAACACCCCGTCACGACGAGCTTGCGCACAGAAGCGGGCGCATACGTGAGTAGCGCCCGCATATGAAAACGGTGGTCAAACCACACATGTGAGGTATCGCCGCGATCGGTAGAGCGAGAGCAATAATTCTAGCCCTAGACCTCCTCTATAACGCAAAAAATGCAACCTGTAGAATTTTTTTAATGTCGCTTATGGAGATTTTTGAGGCTAAAAGTTTGACGCCATTCCACGAGCGGGCGCAATTTTGAAGCGTGACATGTTGGGTATCAATTTACTTGGCATACCATTATCTTTCACAATATAAAAAAAATTGGGCTAATTTTACTGTTGTCTTATTTTTTTATTCAAAAAAGTGCATTTTTTCAAAAAAAAAGTGCGCTTGTAAGACCGCTGCGCAAATACGGTGTAAAAAAAAGTATTTCAATGACCGCCATTTTATTCTCTAGGGTGTTAGAAAAAAAACAATATAAAATGTTTGGGAGTTCTAAGTAATTTTCTAGCAAAAAAAATAGTTTTAAACATGAAAACACCAAATCTGAAAAAGAGGCCTGGTCCTTAAGTGGTTAAGCAGTGCTGTAATATGCCCTTAAGTTTGGAATTTGGACTTTTGGAATTGGACCCATGAATCATCAAAAGCAGGGCAATGGTGGGAGATGGCTGAATATTGGATATATACACAGAATTGTGGGAGAGGGATACAAGTCTGCCAGAATAGTGAAATCAGACAGAAGCCCCGCCAGAGATAGGTGCCCTAGGTTTCTTGGGATCTCCAGCATATACTAGGGGTAGAAGGAAACACACACACTGCCGGTTGAAGCTCTTTTCTTGGAAATAAGAAGACATATGATGGCCTGAATTTATGGGAGGGGCCTGGAGGGTATTTAGGCAGCCCACTAGCTCATACTCATTGTGGGTTCCAGTGCGCGATTCATTACATCACCAGGCCAACTCTTCAGCTCACTGCATGTTCATTAGTCTGTTGTTCCCAGTTATGAATGTTGCAGTTGCTCATTCATGGTTTGTCGATCAAGTCTTGCTCGCTGTCGCAGATAGGAGTCACTACATTGCATTTGCATCTTGTGCGAAATCATTGCCATTCATTGTATCCCCCATATCGTGTTCAGTTCCTGCCGCGATGTGGACCCAGTCGCGTGGCCACTGTCGCAGGTAGGTTTCGTTACCATGTTTTCTCATGTCAAATTTGTAGCAACTCACAGCCTCACCCATACCATGTGTTTGGATCCCACAGTGCAACTTATGAATCATTCGCATGCACTTCTCTCATTTTTTACACCCATCTTGTTCTTGCCTCATGCACAGCACCATGCCACACCTTCCTGATAGATTGCACCCCGCCACGGTCCACCACGAACCACTCGCATGGCTCACTGTCGCAGATAAAGATTCGTTACCACTCTCGTCATGTCGTACCTATTCCTTACCATCCGTTGTCCCCCAGGTCGTTCGTTAGTTCCCCCTACGGAACCTATGAATCGGTTGGATGTTGTCCTTATTCCTTGTACTACCCTTTTAGGGGTTCAGTGAAACCATTAAGCAAGCCAGGTGTTTCTATCATTTTCTCACCAACCCAACTCCCATTCGTTAAGACCCTGCATTCTCGCAAAACCGTATCAACAGCCTGTCACTATTGTTGAGACTCTCGCAAAACGCAATATCGTCTCAAAAAAAAAAATATAATATATATAACCCCCTTTGCCACCAATGAGTCTCGGCCCAACAACCTGACACTCATACTCACACCCCAGGACGACGTGATCTTTTCACGAAACGCGTTGGGTGGAGTGACACGCTTCTTGCCTCATCAGAAATTGTAATAGAATAGGATATCGTTTGGAGTTTGCGATCGGCCGACGCTTTCCCATTGATGATATGCCCTGTGTTCATTTACTCTTGTAAGTGCACTTCTTTTTATGTTTATTTTATAATAAATGGTGTTACACTATTTGGAGTGTTTTTTCCTTCTTACGGTGGACCATTTGCCTCTTGGTTGGAATACATTTGAGTCCGGTTCCTGAGGTTTTCTGTCTTTTGATGATCCGAGATTGACGCATACTCTGACCTGATCTTTAAGATAAGCGCTCCTTACTGGGGCATCTGGTAAGGAGCTACTGTTATCTACACGGTGGTGGTGCACTTCATCTTTTGTTTCACGTCTACACTTGGTCTAGAATTTGGACAAGTCACCGTGGACACATGGTGTTTTTGAATTCACTCACCAGGACTTTATAATGTTGCTATATCAACTGTTTATGTAACCTTTTTAGCTCTTTTTGTATGTTTTTTCTTTTCTTGGAGCACCAGAACTATTGAGATTATAGTATCTATGATAATAGGGTTTGTTTACACCAATTGGTGTTACTACACATATATTTTTATTGTACTGTATTAGTATATGCGGTTAATGCATTTAGTTTTAATGTTGGGGTTCATGTTAATTTTCATGCAACATTGAGCACCCCTGTATTTTACTGTTGGGATATTTACACCTTAATATCAAACATTAGGGATTGCGCAGTTCTTTTTCCCTTTTTTCTAATTTATATATATATATAGTATTTTTGGTATATATTTTGAATTGCTGCATCACACAACTTTTTGGTTTTTCACTGTAGCGCAGATTTCTTTTCTTTCTTCTTTCCCATTCGTTAAGACCCTGCATTCTCGCAAAACCGTATCAACAGCCTGTCACTATTGTTGAGACTCTCGCAAAATGCAATATCGTCTCAAAAAAAAAAATATAATATATATAACCCCCTTTGCCACCAATGAGTCTCGGCCCAACAACCTGACACTCATACGAGACCCAGCTCTCAGGAGCCTGACACTCGCAGAGACCCTTGCAACCACGCAATATTATCTCAAATCAAACCTCATACTCATTGACACTCTTGCAATAACGCAATATCATTCCAGCAGCAGGGCACTCACCTGGATCCTTGTGACCACACAATATCGTCTCAGCAAACCAGACTGAGGCCCTTGCGACCACAAAATACCATCTCAAAAACTAACATCACACACATCGAGACCCTTGCGACCATGCAATATCGTCTCAGCAAACCAGACTGAGGCCCATGAAAGCATGTAATGTCGTCACAGCACACCAGACTGAGACCCTTGCAATCATGCAATTTTGTCACCGCAGTCTAAAACACTCATAGTGACCTTCGCAACCACGCAACGTCAGCTCATCTCCAGTAGCGTCAAAACATCCCGGGCACAAACCAGATTACAAACACCACAGGGCACCCAATCAGCCTCGCATACACGTAGAAACATCCAGTTATATATTTATCTTTAGTGGTGTACCGGCTACTCATCATCCTCTCTCTTTTCCTCAGGTCAGTCGAGTTCAGGTTTTCCATCCTATACCAGGTTGGTCATCTCCCCCCAGGTAAAAAAAATCTAAAAATAAAAAGTATATATATATATATATATATATATATATATATATATATATATATATATATATATATGGAAGAACATAGAGTCACATTCCACCAGGGCCAATAGCATGGGTAGGTAATTTTTCTTCTCAGCTAAAGAAACATACATGTTACTCTTATGTCGCCTTCATCTGAGGTTTCCGGTCAACCCAGTCTCGATCCGTGCCAGGACCTCGCTCCTAGCGCATTACTCGGGTGTGTAGTTCAGGGATCTTTCTCCAAAACCCAGTCACTGTGCCCCACTTGCCTTCTGTCCAATACTTCATCTCTACGTAACACTTGCACCCCCTTGTTTTTTACAGTCAGAGTTATGTTGCAGGCTGGCAGTGATGAACTCACACCCGCGCCTCTGTCACCATCTATGGGCTCAGAGAGTGGCAGCCTGCAGTCCCTCCACACTTGGACCATTCCCAAGATCATAGCTGTGCTTAGACGCAATGCCATCCTCTACCCTACTACGGCCAGGAAGGCAGAGCTATTCAGGCTATTCTTCCTGCCGACAGCTGCTACAGGACCCATCACCCCTCAGGGGACCTTGCAGTCCATATCCGGGACCATCTCCCAGCTGCACTCCATGGTCTCCTCACTGTCCGCAACAGTTACTGACGTGCAGACCAGAGTCGCAGCCCTGGAGGCTTGCCCTCCCACAACCCTCCCTGACCAGAGTCCTCTTCTACTGTTCTCCCTGCTCACCTTGTCCCTGCCAGCCTCAGGAAGGACATTTTGGAGGGTAATGATGTAAATTTAGCATCTCTGCTGATTTCGGTGCAGGATGTGGCTGACAACAGAGCATATGCCTGGGGGGACGTTTCAGTGGTCATTAAGTCAAAAGACCCCAGGCTCACCTGGTCTTTAGGATGGAGATATTCTGGGAAAAGCCGTAGGTCCACAGGGGACAGAGCCTGTTCTAACTGGATCACCTTCTTGTCCAGTCTTTGTTGAAACTAATTGGATAATCTAGTCAAAATGGCTGCTTTGTGGTAAAGTCTAGAAGGCCCAAGCCCTCTGCGGATTTAGGGTTAGTGAGAGCCGTCACATTCAGACATGAGCAATGCAATCCCCAAATAAATTTGTGGATCTATGAACATACTGAACAAAAAATTTTTTTGGAGGAATAATGGGGATCGCATCAAATGTATGCGTAGCAGGATGTCCATTTTCAATGTACTGATGTTTGCAAAGGCCTCCACTGCTCCAAGTCTTTAGAGACCTCTGCCAGTATTCAGAGGTAATTCAAGTTATAAAGGGTCTGAGGGATCCCTTGGGATGCACATGTCCAAATAATTGATGTGGTCACTTCTGACCTTGAAAGGGAACTTCCATTAGAGTTTGGCTCCTACTTGTGTAGCGAGGGGAGGGAAACATTCAGTATATCAGAAGCATTTACCTTAAAATTGCTTAGATTTGCCAAAACGTTCAAATTTGGCCATGATGTTGGGTAGGCTGATAGCTGGTTGAGTGATGAAAAGAAGAAGATCGTTGTTGAAAAGTGCCATTTTATGAGCATCAGTGTCAATCTGAACTCCTTTATTGGCCTAATTTGCTGTTAGGGCCACCTCGGTGTTCCATAAGGAGCATATGGAGAAAGGGGACACTCCTGCCATGTGTCATCATGGATTAGGGCTCATTCGCATATCTTCTAGCTGATGGATTGTTCTAAAACTCCATGATTTTCTAAACAAAAGTGTCCCCTAGGCCAATTTGATGCAAAACTGACAACCCACCCTATCAAATGTCTTCTCTGTCTATGGTCATAAGGCATAGAAGCGTGTGGTGGGAGTGGGTATAACCATCAATTTTCAACACTCCAGAAGTGTTATCTCTTGCTTCCCTTGCTGTAATATATCCTTGATCAACAGGGGCATCCTGGTAAGCAAATGTTTTCATGGCAGTGGCAAAGAGGGCAAAGTGGAAGTCTTAGCAGACACCTGGTCTGGAACTGTCTAATCAGCACCCTAGTGATCTTTTGAATGCTGCCTACTGCTCAGGTACCTACTAAAAGTACATTTAAAAAAAATGAAATTACCTTGTAAATGAAACAATTTTTGCATCACACTGCTCCGCTGTGCACAGCTAGTCTTCTCTTTTTTTGCGCAGGTTAGACTTCTATGAGATCCTACGGTGGTGCAGTTTCAGAAAGCACACTAAACCTCCTGCATGCTGCATCTTTGGTGTACTTTCTTTCTGAAACCGCACTAAAACTGCGGGACATAAAAGAAGCCTATGGAAAAGTGCAGCTAGCCCGCACCATACCTGTGGGTTAGTTGCTCTTTACCTGGGACAGTGTGACGCTGCCCTAAGTATGGTCATAATAAGGGTGGGGTTCTTTTTGATTCTAGAATTTCTGTGCATAGGGGAACTCAACTGGCCTGGTTTATAAGGGGGAAGGGAAAAAGAAATGTTCCTGAGATTCATATACATGGGTGTCAGATACAGAAGCAAGCCGAATGCAGTATGTTTTTTTGGTGCTTTGACTTGCATCTGAGTTACCAATTAGTTGCTCTGAGCTGTTTGTTGGTCCTGTGTTGTTTTAGGCAGCTACAACATTTATGTTAACTACAGAGAAAAAAGGCAGTTCATACATGAACAAATGTCCATTTACCCAAGCCTTTAGGGCCCATTTCCGCGTGGGCAGCATCCCTGACCAGGATTGTCCATTGCACACTAGGCTCTGGTTGTGTGTTGAAGTATAATTCAAACCATCTCTTCCATATTTAAGGATTGGTATCCAGGCAACCGCAAAGATTATACAGTACTTCTTTTTAGGACAAGGTAATAGCTAACAGTGAACATGCACTATGTTTCTTCTATTTAACAGAGATTCCTACAAGAAAATGCATTCACATCTACATGAATTAATGTTTGATATGGGAGTATGAAGAAACTGATGGAATAAGATGGTGTTATGGACATTTTTTAGAACTGAGAGGTAGAAAAGTAACTTGTCTGACACTGGTGAATGCACGAGTCAGTTACTTGCCTTCATAAAACAAAAGATGTAAAAACATTTTGAAATAAATTAGATGTGTCTCTGCCCTAAAAGCATCTGATCACACAAAGATCGGTGTGATCAAATGCTTTCAGGATTTAACTGCTGTTTACTTCTGGGGAAACAAAGTGATAACAGTACTCGTTTCTCTTTTCCTATACCATAGAGCTCATCTGAGACCATCCAGTTCTTCATGGGCTCTGTGGTAAGCCGGTGAAACTGCTGGCTTCAGTTCTGGGTTCTCCAGTGAGACACCACATGTAAAAGCAATCCAGCATCTCATTAGCCACTCGGATGGCTTTTATAAAAAAGTTGATTGCCTCCTGAAGAAAACAATACTGGGATGATGCATGTAGATACAGGTATCATCCTAGGAACCACACATAGGTTAGGCGGCCTTCAAGTGGATAATATATTTTACTATCTATTTACTAATGCTAGCAGTATAAGGATTAAAAATAGTGTTGAATGAGAGAGTATAGTTTGGCTTTAATAGAATATTCTACATCTTTTCAAACTGAAATATGAATAATATAATATAGAAAGTCCTTCAAGACTCCCAAAACCTTAAAGTGGTCGTATACCCTAATTTGTCATTTTTACATACAGGTAAGCCTATAATAAGGCTTACCTGTAGGAAAAATGTATATCTCCTAAACCTGTACAGTTTAGGAGATATTCCCATTGCATGCAGCCGCTGATGTCAGCAGCGCATGTGCTCTGAATTGGTGGGAAGAAGACTCCCGCGGCGCATGTGTGGGAGTGATGTCATCGTGGCTCCGGCCACTCACTGCTCCGCAGCCACAAACCCAGAAGAAACAGGGCAAGATGTCAGCTCCCTCGGCGTGGACCGGGCTGCAATATATATGGGGGGGCTTCAAACTAAGGTAAGTATTTCTTAAAGTGGAGGGCCACCCTGAAAAAAAAAAATATATATTAAAAATTAATTAATTAATTAACAAATCCTGTACAGTGTTTGCAGCTGCTGACTTTTTTTTTTTTTTTTTAAACGGCCCTCCGCTTTAATGAGCTAGTGCATACTAGCCTTGCAGGATTTTTTTTTTGTTTTTTTTTTTTTAGATGTGCGGGTATACAACTGCTTTAATTAATGTGACATAAACATATCTAGTGTGACATTCAGCTTTCCAGAGTACGGCTATTTTTACAAACAAACTATTTTATTCAGTGTGCTGGAACATTTTATTACTGCACTTGAATGTCAAACTGAAAAAAAGGGGAAAGGTACCGATTACTTGTATCTTTTGCATACAAAATTGCTTCTTGTAATGCAAAGTCCTAGTTTGGATATTTTGAGCTCTTCTATTAGAGAGCACTTGGCAGTTTAATCCATTAAAGCGTAATTCAGAATTAAAGTCACACTGTGGTGATGAATTGTACAGCACAGAAGCAATACTAATTAGTTGGCCTATGGCAGAAGAATATTGTACCGTGGAATATCTTAATTTACAGAAGAAGGTTCAACAATAGTTTGGCACATAATTAATAAAGACATTTATTGAATATAACTTGTATCTAGCTTTCTGCTGAATGACTTATTTTCCAAGAAAGCTGGCCCTTGTAACATTCTCTGATTATCTGCCACTTTAGTAGCTTTTAAAGCAGACCTAAAGTCTAAAATAAACTTGCAGAACCCTATGGGAAGCCTCATAAAAATGCAACAGATGTTGCAGAAAAATAATACACTGTAAAGATGAGTATTACCAATGTAACCCCCAGCTCATGTACCATAAACACTTGCACTCTGTAAGATTTTACCCCCTTTATGACCAGGCCATTTTTTGCTATTCGGTACTGCGCTAATTTAACTGCATAGTTAACAATTGCACAGTCATGCAATGCTGTACCCAAACTAAATGTATATCATTTTTTTTCCACACAAATAAAGCTTTATTTTGGTAGTATTTGATCACCACTAGGTTTTTTATTTTTTTAATCATTTTTTAATGAAAAAAATTGTAATAATAAAAAAGACCAAAAAAGAAAAAGTCAATGTTTTTTACTTTCTGCCATAAAACATATCCAATTAAAAAAAAAAAATCAAGTTCATTCAGAAATTAAGGCCAAGATTTATTCTGCTATGTTTCTGATAAAAATCCTAATAAGTGTATATTTATTGGTTTGCATGAAAGTTATAGCATCTATAAACTGTGGTATATATACTGGATTATTTTTTTTATACTACTAATGGCAGCGATATAGCACTTATAATGGGATTGTGTAATGGGCAGTCTGAAACTAACTGACGCGGGGGGGGGGGGGGGGGGATGGGATTCAATAATGTCCAGTACACACAACCGGAAATTCAGCCAGCAAAAGACAGATGAGAGATTTTGGTTGGAAAATGCGATTGTGTGTGTGCTCCATCTAACTTTTGCTGGCGGAATTTCGGCCAGCAAAAGATTGAGAGCATGCTCTCTATTTTTCAGTCGGAAAAAGTTCCTATCCGAAAATGCATTCGTGTGTATGCAATTCCGACAAAAAACTCACGCATGCTCAGATTCAACTACAAGACGGAAGCTATTGGCTACTGGGTATTGAACTTCCTTTTTCTAGTCCCATCGTACGTGTTGTACGTCACCGCTTTCTTGGTGGTCGGAATTTGGTGTGACCATGTGTATGCAAGACAGCTTGAGCGAAATTCGGTCCGAATTCCGTCGGGAAAGCCATCAGAGCTTTTTCGATAGTATGTACGCGGCATAACTGTCACTGACATCACTAGTGACATTAATACTGTACTAATGACACTGGCTCGGAAGGGGTTAACATCTAAACCGATCAAGGGGTTAAATGTGTGCCTAACTATGTGTAATGTGTGTAAAGTGTTCTACTTTTACTAAGAGATTTCTCAGTTTCTCATCCCTGCTTCACAGGAATGAGAAACCGACAGTCCCCTCCCTATATACAGAGCTCTGTGTAGTTTACCAACACTAAGCTCTAGGCTGCAATTCCACACAACCGATCACCAGGTCCCAGCCATTATTCATTGGTTGGGACTTGCTGACCCACTCCCTCTGTGTAGGACCACAGTGGGTGCCGGGCGAGGGGCATGCATGTTCACACCCTAAACCCAGAAGTAGGCAGCGATGTATGTCACTTTGCCTACAGCGGCCCCTCTGTACTGTGGACGGGTAGTCACCAAGTAAATTATAATAATATATTAATAAAATAATATGATAGCTCATGTAGTGGCTCACTGGAATTTTGGGAGATTTATATCACCATATTTACTCCCTGAACTGCCCAGCTCTTCCTACAGGAAACACAAGATATGCGGCATCTCTGGATCCTTTTGGTCATCCTACTCCCCCAAAATGCTAAAATACATGCATAATCTAATGGAAAGGAGTTAGAATGTTGCCATTAATTATGAGTAAAACAGCAAAAAAGTATTTTCCTCAGGAACCATGACAGTTTTGTAATGGTGCAACTCTGAAAAGCTCCCTCTTCTGTTCCTGTATTTAATATGCTGCACATAGTAGTTGTTATTAGGCTTCATAATCCATATATTTAATTTTAACCGACCTGATATAAGGTTGGATGATACTAGTATAATGGTTTGAAAAGGAGGCAGGGAACAGAAGAGGTAACTGTAAAGAGATGCAACATTATAACATAGTCATATTGCCTGGAGATTACATTTCTGCTGCTTTACTTTGCATTTCAGTAGCATACACATCAGGAAGACACCGGATTGGTTGCAAATGCAGTTTACGAAAGCTTGTTTTCTGTGAAGCTAAATAGGAGTGCTCAACAAATTTTTCCAAAAGGCATTTGAAAGTCAGCGAGCATCCAAGGCATTTAGTGATCAAGAAAGAAGCCATCTACTTTACATCATCTGTCTTCCACATATAATTAAATTTTAAAATCAATGTTTTGATAGCAATTCTCACTTCCAGACATGCAAATTGAAGGATTAACACCCATGAAACCTTCCTGACACCAAGGATGGGATTATGTAACTAGAACAGGGTGGCTCCAAAATGTTCACACCTGTTCTTGGACAATAACATCTTCCTTTTCATGGTGATTGGATCGAGGTGTTGATGTTACCTGTGTTAATAAAAATGCTGGGGTATTTTCCTCATTACAGCTGAAGAAGTGACTTGGATAAGCTACGTAGTGTCTTCAACATTATAGAACAAGTCCAGTTGATTGTGACTAACAACTGTTATGCCACGTACACGCGATCAGACTTTCCGGCAGACTTGGTCCAGCGAACCGGAATCCATCAGACAATTCAAATGTGTGTGGGCTCCAAAAGTCCAGTGGACCTAGAAATAAAACATGTTTTAAATCTATCCGACGGACTAAAAATCGGGAAAACTGTTTGTCTGTGTGCTAGTCCGATGGACCAGATACGAAGCAAGGGCAGCTATTGGCTACTGGCTATTGAATTTCCTTATTTAGTCCCGTTTATGTCATCACGCTCAAAACTAACGGACTTTCGAATGGACTTAGTCGTTCAGAAAGGCCATTGGATCTCCGCTGAAAGTCCGTCAGGAAGACCGTCGGACCTAGTCCGTTGAAAAGTCCGGTCCTGTGTACGCGGCATTAGAGAACCTCAAATGCAAAATTCATGCAGGATGGGGACGGGAGAAATTGCACCGGGGGGAACTACATTCCATGATACTGGGAACAGATTTAGTAGAAAGGCTTCAGGACCATAAGAACCTTCATGGTAGTAATCCTTTAAAAAAAAAATAAAGAGCTTTACAAAGTTAGTTGGTGCCTGAACTGATTTTAAACATGTTGTAGGATCACCCATATAACTGTACATGTTTACTTTTAGACTTTTTAACATATACTATGGTGTTTCCTCTTAATTCCATCTAATCCCAAAGTAGTTTGAGTTGTACACATGAGGTGGTATGTCTTCATGATAATAGAGAAGGAATGAGTTTATAGAGGCTTTATGTGCTATTTATACAGCTAGTAATTAAAATAGTGCGCTTAAACCCAACTTTATACATAGTGCACAGTATTGCAAACACTAACTATCCATAAACAAACAGAAGTTGTGTTACTGTAAACAAAAAATAATATATATATGATAATAATAATAATCCTTCCTCTATGAGTAGAGGTAAAAAAGGGGGTGTGTACACAAATAATAACAAAATATGTGAAGAAAATATTCCAACAAAAATGTCATCACCACCTCAGTGTGAAGTTCCTGCTCACCTTCAAAAAATGGACAAAACCCCTGGGTCAGATATCGCTTTTCAAAACAGGGATCCTCACCAGGGTAAGCTTATATGTTTCCGGTGATTCAAATATTTATCTGTGTTTTCTCCAAAGATGGTTGGTTCTTCCAAATAAAATTCACTCTCAACAAAGATAAAAAGACTTTGTTGCGCAAGATTGCTGCATATTCAATTATTCCTACTTGATATAGAATATTCACTGACATTTTGTTTGATAAAAAACACAGATTAAACGCAGAAATGCAAGCAGCTCTCCTCCACACTGCACATCTGGTATAACGAAACAACGTTTCGACGATATTTTACTATTTGTGTACACACACCCTTTTTTTACCTCTACTCATAGAGGAAGGATTATTATCATATATACTGTATATATATATATATATATATATATATATATATATATTTTTTTATATATATATATATATATATATATATATATATATATATATCTTATTTTTTTATTTTTTGCTTATAGTTACACAACTTCTGTTTGTTTATGGATAGTTAGTGTTTGCAGTACTGTGCACTGTGTATGAAGTTTTGTTTAAGCGCACTATTACTGTTTTTATTTTCTATTCATGTATGTGATATCAGAGCACTTAAATAGCTGCAGCCGAACTATTTATTTTCACTTACTAATTAGGTTCCTTTTTTTATCTGTATCAGTGCTTAAGTAAATTATTAAAATTGTATATATACAGCTAGAATTCACTTTCTCCTCTTTTCCTGATGTACTACCTGTCCATCATCTGCATGACTTGCTTCAGTGTATTATTGATCCATTCCTTACCATATTATTAAAACAACAGGCATATTAGAGAAGGTTCTAATGACAACTAAGAAATGTAAGTTTATGTAGTGCTTAACCCTGAAGGAGCTGTTTGGTGTGTTGGGTCCCCTGTACCTGTGACCATAACTCCCTGTATAGCATTGCACAGTCTAGCACATCTGGCTGGGCGGGGAATGTTTATTGCAGGTAGTTGCATATACACCCCAAAGGAGTAATATGCTGTAAAGACAATAAATGTTATAAAACACAACCCCTCCTGAACCCTGTAGTAGGCAACCCTACCTAGGGGGAGATATACTGAATGTATATATATATATATATATATATATATATATATATATATATATATATATATATTAAAAAAAAATTCTTGGGCTGTCTTGCATGAACGGCACGTTTGAGATCTCCCCAGAGTGGCTCAATGATATTGAGGTCAGGAGACTGAGATGGCCACTCCAGAACCTTCACTTTATTCTGCGGTGTTTTGTGGCCTTGTGTTTTGGATCATTGTCATGTTGGAATGTCCAAGTATGTTCCTTGCGCAGCTTCCTGGCTGATGAATGCAACCGTCCTCATTTAGCACTGCAGATTTACTCATTAAAGAAGAAGTATAGTCAACTCTATTTCATTCTGCACTCCTGTGGAAGGGCGTAGATAAGGGGAGAGTCAGGGGTGTTCAGACTCCCTCCCTCGAGCATCCTGGCAAAATGCCCAGTGTCCCTGCTGTTTAGCCTCAGCATGAGCACAGTAGAAGCAACCAGAGTGCAGCAGCCAGCCTCCCTCCCTTCTATTGTGCTCCATACCCTTAGTTTAACCGCTTCCCGACCAACTGCCGCAGTTACACTGCGGCAGGTTGGCTCCCCTGTGCAAGCCATCATAGCTAAACGTCGGCTCATAAGGTCGGCATAGCAGGCATGCACATGCTGCTAGAGGCAGGGGTGCTGGTGCTCATGGCTGATAGTCACGATGACCGCCGGCCACAAGCAATCGTGAGCAGGAGAGACAGAACAGGGACGAGTGTGTGTAAAAACACACTTCAATGTTCTGTTCTGACAGGAGTGACAGATCATGTGTTCGTATTAGCTAGGAACCACTATCTGTCACTTCCTCCAGTCAGTCACCCCTACCCCCCTTCTGTTAGAATTACCTCCCAGGGAACACTGTTAACCCCTCGAACACTTCCTAGTGTTAACCCCTTCACTGCCATTGACATTTTTACAGTAATCAATGCAATTTTATAGCATTGGTCGCTGTATTAATGCCAATGGTCCCAAAAATGTGTCAAAATTGTCCGATGTGTCCGCCATAATGGCGCAGTCATGATAAAAATCACAGATCGCCGCCATTAGTAGTAAAAAAAGAAATGAATGAAAATGCTATAAATCCATCCCCTATTTTGTAGACGCTATAAATTTTTGCGCAAACCAATCAATACACGCTTATTGCGATTTTTATTTTACTAAAAACAATGTAGAAGAATACATATTGGCCTAAACTGAGGAAAAAAAAATTTTTTTTAAATATATTTTTGGGGATATTTATTATAGCAAAAAGTAAAAAATAATGCGTTTTTTTCAAAATTTACGCTTTTTTTGTTTATAGCGCAAAAAATAAAAACCGCAGAGGCGATCAAATACCACCAAAAGAAAGCTCTATTCGTGGCAAAAAAAGGACGTCTATTTTGTTTGGGTACAGCATTGGACAACCACACAATTGTCAGTTAAAGCAATGCAGTACCGAATCGCAAAAAGTGCTCTGGTCAGGTAGGGGGTAAATTCTTCCAGGGCTGAAGTGGTTAATAAGGGGTCCCCCTGAAAAGCATGAAATTACTGCAAGGTCTCAGATGCCTTCAATTGACAGTGCATGGTTGATGGAACTTCTAGACTCCTCCTCGAGGTATCATATGACTCAGCCAAAGGGAGACTGGGGATGCAGAAGTTTTCCTACTTCTGTGCCGTGCTGAATTTGAGGTCTGGTAAGTGGGGAGGCATTCAGTTTATGTTTTTGGGATGGAGGAAGTGAGAATTCCAGCCTAGGGAGTTTCTTTTGGTGGAGGGTTAAGAAAAGGGGGTGGGTTTGCTTTTGGAGAAGGGGTGGGGTTCTGGGTGGTTAATGGCAGGGATTTGCTTCTGGGAGGGAGTTTGATTGGATGAAGTGAGATTTTATTCATAATTATGAATCTTTGCTGGGGGAGAGGGTGTTGACTGAGGGAGATATTTTTGCTTTGGGGGGTTGGTTTGGAGACGGGTGTTTAATTTTTTGGGGGATATTCCAGGGAGGGAGATATTTTACAGTGGGAATCTTTGCTTGGGGATGGAGGTTTTTTAGGAGGGAGAGGGGGATTTTTTTTCCTTTTAAAAGAGATTTTTTTTTGTAAATTATACTTACCTAGGTGGATGGAGCATGGATCCAATGTTGCATCTGCCCCCTGCTGTTTCTAAGACCAACAACAGAGCGATCAAAGACCGCTGATCACTCAATTCTCAGCCTTCAGTGAGCAGAGTGGTGACTGTCAGTCCCTGGCTCTAGCCACCCCCCTTTCCCCAAGCTCACTTGAATGCCAGGCTGTGGAGGGGCAGGAGCAGCTGGCTCAGGGTCTCTGCGGCTCACTGAGAGGCTGAGCGAGCTGCTGGTACAGGCAGGGTGAATACTGACTTTAAAGTTAGGATCTTTCCACAGCTTGGACCTGCTGAATGATGTCAGCTGACAGCAGGCTATAACTGGCTGTCGGCTAAAAATGGGTCACAAAAGTGCAGAACCAACTGTACTCCTCCCCAGGTGAAGTACAACCAAGCAGTATGCAGTCCCTTCAGAGTGCATGCACCGGTGACATCACCGGCTGCTTTCCATGTGAATATCTCCTAAACACCACAAATTTAGGAAATATTCACTATACCTACAGGCAAGCATTATTATAGGCTTACCACATTAAGACTAAATAAAACCCAACCATATTGACCAGGTGCAAAGGGCACCATCCTGTGGTAGGCAGTGCACAATATTTTTTTTCCCATCTCTTAAAACATTTCATAAATTTCTTAGGACACAGTTTTTTAAGGTTTAAATAAATAACTGAATTTATTACTCACCACAATATGTTGCTTCTTGCACCTGCTCAACTTGCACAGTAAGGTTAGCTAAAATCCAGTCTTGGGTCTCATTTATACATCCTACGTGACCATTGTGCAGCAAGTATACTGCAAATACCTGCACCCAGGATGTCAGATGTTCCAAACTCTTCTCAGCCTATACTGGGCTAAAAAGAGCCAAGGCTGTCTGCTGCCGTAAACATGTATCCACATATATCTGCACACCCAGTGGTTACCTGCTGGTAGGGATACATTTTTGCCCTTGGATAAAGTCTCTCTGCATCCAGAGTAAGAAATTTGTCCCTAACAGCAGGTAACCACTGTGACCCAGGGTTTGTTAGTGTGTCGTTCAGGCTCAATTGATGTGAGGAGTAATGTAGATGATACCAAATGTGCTGCAGGAGTCCTGGCCAGGGCTGGAGCTCATCCTAGCCTATGGTAATGTAGTAGTGATGGGAGAGACCTCAGCCCGGGTTCCCACCAGGCCACACCCCAATGTGTTTTGCTTTATTCCCTGGAGCTTAAACATGGGGACCACTGGATGTGCAGATACATGTTAACAGCAATAGCTCTTTTCAGTCCATCACTCCGGTGAACAGGCTGAGCATCTGCCAAAAATTGGAACATTGATTATTCGTGTGCACGAAGTAGCGTCACGATGGAAATAATAGAGTTAATTCCGATCTTTAACAAATCGGATATAAGGGGGGACGTTGCGTCACAAGGCCACGCCCTTTGAGAAATTCGTGATGACGAAACGTGCCAGGGCTTGACCTGGCAACGACCGGAAGTGACACGCATGTTCCTTGCGTTCCAGAGGTCTGAGCTGAGAAACCGGCAAAACCGGAAGAGGTATCAGGTGACGGGAATTGCGCTGTGCTATGCCGCAGCGTCTCTTAGGGCTGACCTCGTATCTCCTCAGCATTAGGCTTCTAAACAATTCATGTATGACATCTAGTTGTTTGGCCTAATTGAAAAAGGACTGTAGCAATCTTTGAAGAGAACAAGTTGTTTTGAATTGTGGAACTCCAATAAAAGTGTTAAAGCGGAACTAGACTATGCGGAGAAATGTATTTTCTTTCCTCATATGTTGGATATGGCTGCACTTGTCTATGGATTCTGATGCGAAAGAGGCATAAAGAACTAGAGCTCTGGTGGCATTACTCAAGGTGCATGTAATCTTGAATTGTGGTGAGTTTGAACCCCAGAGGGGTTGGAGCAATCTGGTGGAAGGGTGCACATTCGACAGACAAATATTGATATCACCATCTGTGTATGGACTCTCCTTTCTCTCTTAAATCACCATCTGATATTCCTATCAAGGGATGATTATTTTGGTTGTTTTATATTTTGAATTTTCTTTTCAGTCCGGTCATCTTAATTTGACAGGAGTGCCGCTAATGATAAAAGCTATTGGATGATTTGTATATCAGTACTTTGAATACCTAGAGCCGGGATCCCAGATGTTCCAATTTTTGTCAGCTGCTCAGCCTGTTCACCTGAGTGATGGACTGAAAAGAGCCATTGCTGTTAACGTGTATCTGCACATCCAGTGGTCCCCATGTTTAAGCTCCAGGGGATAAAGCAAAAACACACTGGCCTGGCAGGAACCCGGGCTGAGTTCTCTCACATCACTACTACATTACCATAGGACTCCTTGGATTTGCTGCAACAGGGATTTTTTTTCCTCTCTTCAGTGACTACAGGAGCTAGGATGAGCTCCATCCCTCACCAGGACTCCTGCAGCACAGTCAGTGCAGGCTCTGGGCTCTATGAGAGAGATGCTCTAAGTTCAGAGCCCTCCGGTCAGCAACCCCACGGGGGCCCCCTACAGTGCCGGAACACCAGGGCCAGTGACAAGTGCGACCTTTGTGACCCTAGCAGTTCCACCACTGCCCTCAGGTCATTCTGTCACCATTATAATCCCCCCCATGTCAGTCTGTCCCCTAGTATAATTCCCCCCAGGTCAGTCTGCTCCATACAATCCCCCCAGGGGAGTCAGACTGACCTAGATGGATCATATATGACATGGGGGGATTATACTGGGGGACAGACAGACCTGGGAAATGGGAGGACTGTACTGGGGGACAGACTGACTTGGGGGGGATTATATTAGAGGACATACTAGGTGATCACAGCGTGCACAAAAACAATCTAACCCCCCCCCCCAGATCAGCCTGTCACAGTGTGCAACCCCCCCCCCCCCGATCAGCAAGTCACAGTGTGCAACCCCCCTAGATCAGCAAGTCACAGTAAGCACAGCCACAACCCCCCCCCCCCCCCCCGCAGATCAGTGAGTCACAGAGAAAATTATGAAAATAAGTATGGTAACAGAAAAAAATCGTTACCTAATATGGTGAATTCTCCCGGGAATTTAGAAATATAGAAAAATAAAGTCTTGGATGGTGGATAATGGAATCTGATACCACTTTTCATGCAAAAATCCGGGTCACAGTCCTACGCAATGTGCTTTTATCTCTTTCAGTCAGTTGACCATGTTGACCGCACTAATAATTATCAGAAAATGTTTGCACGGAAAATGTATATGCCATCATAACCATTGATGCTGTACCTCGAGTCACAGAGGCGCCAGCTAAGTGGGCACCAATATTTTGCCCTCTTTGAAATTCAGTAAGCTCTGACATGACTCCGTATTACTAGCAGTGCATGCAGTGAATGACAAAGCTAGGTTAGCTAGGTGTTAGTTAGGTGTCTCATCACACAGTGGAAGCAAAAGAAATGACATGGAAAAAATTATTCCGCGCTAGGAAAGAAACATGAAAGCAAATAAACTAAATGTGAAACAGGCAGCAGCAATAGATGTGATATAACACCAAACAAATATGCAAAAATAAAAAACTGCGCCAACCCTATAGTAAAAAATGTCAAAAAGTAATATCAAAATGAATAGACATTGACCTTAAATAATTATCACAATGAAAAAACACCTTAAGTGCATAAAAAACAAAACAATGTGTAAAGTGAAAAAAATATAAATCAAAGTCCATTCAAGGAAAGTTCCTGTGTGGATCCAAATAAGAGTTGGTGTCACCACGGTGATTTAAACACGATCCAAAAACTCATAAAAGTGCCCGTCACCGTACAATGAATGTGCTTACCAGAAAAATAAGCAATTTGGGCGTTTGTAAATAATCGATGGGTCCCGTCAAAAGATATCCTCCTTTTAAGTGGGTCAAATCTCCATCTCCCAATAATGCCCTCCAGATATTAATGTGCCTCGTGGAGCTCAGTAATTCCCGAAAAAGAAAGGGGCGGGCCCCGCCCCTTTCTTTTTCGGGAATTACTGAGCTCCACGAGGCACATTAATATCTGGAGGGCATTATTGGGAGATGGAGATTTGACCCACTTAAAAGGAGGATATCTTTTGACGGGACCCATCGATTATTTACAAACGCCCAAATTGCTTATTTTTCTGGTAAGCACATTCATTGTACGGTGACGGGCACTTTTATGAGTTTTTGGATCGTGTTTAAATCACCGTGGTGACACCAACTCTTATTTGGATCCACACAGGAACTTTCCTTGAATGGACTTTGATTTATATTTTTTTCACTTTACACATTGTTTTGTTTTTTATGCACTTAAGGTGTTTTTTCATTGTGATAATTATTTAAGGTCAATGTCTATTCATTTTGATATTACTTTTTGACATTTTTTACTATAGGGTTGGCGCAGTTTTTTATTTTTGCAAAAGAAATGACATCACTTCCTCTTTTAATGCAAAACATGCTGTCATTGCAACCCCTGTACATGTTTTCCACTCTGCTATTTAATTTTTGCAGCATTATATTAAAGCATTTTTTCCCCATGCAGTTGGGTGTGCCTGCACTGCATGGGTTAACTGCTCGTTTTTATCTAGGGGATTGCAGAGTGCAGATTGACTCACCTAATACGTCAAACTTTTCAGCGCAAGACCAGTCCCTGATGCCCCCCCTGCAGTGTAGGGGTCTTGAGTGGAGGACTGTTCCTGACATCATCATGCCCATAGACCAATTCTGAATGTGAGGACTGCAGGAACAGTCCACCGCTGGACATAGGGGAGTACCTTTTTTTTTTTTTTTTGGAAGGAAGGATTGGTGAATCAGGTGAGTATAAACTTTCTGCTCACCCCTAGAAAAAAAAGCAGTTAACCCGTGCAATGTGGGCTCATCCCCACTGCCCGGGGAAAAACATTCCCAATATTTTTTTAAAGAAAGCACATCAAATACGAGAAATGCAGTTGTACTGCCTCTATAAAGATGAAGGGTCATGGAATACAATTTTTGCCTTTTTGCAAGATGTAGCTGAGGAATTTAACCTACTTCAGGTAAAAAAAAAAATGGCAATCACGATGCTAATCCTGGGACTGGTTTAGCATTACGATGACAAAATCATCTTCGTTTAAGCACACCTATTAAATCATACCCACTTTAGATAAACCATGCCTAATTTTTCCTAACAGCTTTGCTTTGCATTATCCATCTTTGCTATGCAAATTACCTTACAGCCTTACAGACACCAATGGCTCTAGCTTATGAAGAAAGTTTTAACTTGTCCTATCACTGTTCACCCAATTATTTTTATCTGGGTAGGTGCAGGATGAGGGAACACAGTTTTAAAAGTACAGTATATCATTCAGTACCACAAAATCAAGCATCATACATAATGCAATACAAGCAGAGTCATATAATTTGTAGGAACCTCGCAGAAAATACAAATGAGTGATTGAATCTGGTAATCTTATATAGGGAAAAGCAATGGGTTCATTTTAATATTTGCTCCACCCAGAGGCGTAACTAGAACTTTCTGTGCCCCAGTGCAAGAAATCATGAAGGGCACCACTGGCCGCCAACCAGAGCCCTTCCCACTGATCCCGGGACCCTTTACTCCCATCATGGGACCCTTAATTACAGCCCCACAGTGGGCCACCTTCCTGCCATCTTGGGGTTCCAGCCCAGTTGCAAGTGCGACCCTTGTAGTTCCACCACTGGTGTCAGTATTTTTTACTTTTGTTTTCTTTTTCTCAAAAATTTTGAGCTGTCAGTTACAAAGCACCAAGGCTGTCATTTTGGAGAAAGCAGAGTGAGTCCCATACTATATTACCAGGTACTGTATGTTACAGGCATACCCCACTTTTAAGTACACAATGGGGTTTATTTACTAAAGCTGGAAAGTGCAAAATCAGGCTCTCTTCTGCATAGAAACCAATGAGCTTCCAGGTTTTATTACCAAAGCTTAATTGAAAATTGAGTTAGAAGCTCATTGGTTTCTATGCAGAAGAGAGCCCGATTTTGCCCTTTCCAGCTTTAGTAAATAAAGCCCATTGTGTACTTAAAAGTGGGGTATGCCTGTTCTTTACTTTCTCATATGACTGGAGCAATAGAGGTACAGATGAAAGGGTGAGTGGTGCCAGTGAACTGTAATAAAAGTAAACTTATTGCTCTATGGTTTATGGCTAAATTTAAACAAGTGTTTGGTACACAGTGCTTTAAATCTCCTAAGTGACGGAAATAATGGAGAAGAGCTGACGCTGAAGCATGAAAGCCTTTTAAGAGGCATGTTACATAAAGGGCCCCATAGACTGATATAAATATAATTCCTATGCTCTACAGATGAAACCTTGTATGGAGCACTGAGCTCAACAATAATCTGTTCTAGTGCATGAGCATACCATCCACTGTGCATAATGACTTAGTGATCATATTATGATTACATGTACAAGATGACAAGTTACATGAAAAATAAATGGTAGAGTACAAACTAATGAAAATAATATTGAGGATACTGTCACAGTATAGTTGCCTATATGTTCTTTGCATTGTCCAGCATTAAAAAGCACATAACAGTGTTGCAGAATGTAAGCTGTATAGGTCTGGGATACATTTATGTAACCGTCATTGTTAATTTGGTAGGGCGAAATCAAAGGTACAGGGTACTGTACTGCCACCTGCTGGATCATCTGCATATCTATATATCTGTAAAAAGAGTGACACTGCACACTTATAGTATAGGCCAATGTATAAGCAGTTTATAAATAAACACAACTATATATAATATGATATGTGAAGGAAATGGACTTAAAGTATATGCCCTGTAACAGTGGCATAAATAAACAAAACTGTAATTTAAATAGGTATTCCTGCAGTTTGTCTATATGTTAAAAGTATATATTTTCGTAATAGTATTAATGGAAATAATGTTTTTTTTTGTTTTGTTTTTTAATTAAGTAAGAAAAAGCAAGAAATTATAAATAAAGGCAAAACGTTTTTTTTTTTTCGAATGAAGTGGTGAGGGGTTAGAACCGCTCTCAGGTTTTTATTGCCATCTGTGATCCACTTAGCTAAATTGTCACTGATTACTAATTCACTGGGAATTAAAGTGAGGACAAACTCAAAATTTTGAGAGGGCTAATCTGCCATAGGAACACTTTATACCATGACAAGTGTCTTAAGAGGAGATTTCCTTCACATTTGGTAGATGTCCTCTCACTTCTAGTTGCGTTTCCAGGACAGAAAGAGAAGAGAAATCTCCAAAGTGAGACAACCAATGGCAAAAAACAGAAACAAAATAAAACTAGCCAGCATGAAAGAAAAGTTTTCTCTTTAGACTTACCTTAAGCCTGGAGAACCAACCATTCTGGCTTTACTGTACCTCCTAGCATGTGTATTAGCTAGCCTAAGGGTGGCTTCACAGTGTTCCATTGCTCTTTGGGTAAAATGCAGGTAACCCACAGTTTTTGTGCAAGTTTACTGTGCTTTTCCATAGACTCATCTCTTGCATGAAGGTTTAACACAAGTATAATGCCACAGCAGTAATAACACACAGGAAATAAGCCACAAGCAACTTAAGAATTAATAAAATGAATGTATTATTGAAGGGCAAGCAAATGCAATGCAAAGAACAAACAGGATAATAGAATATGTTAAATTAACTGACAAGCAAGTTAGCCTCACCTATGGCAATTGACTTACGCCACAATAAGGCTAAGCTCCATTACACTAGTTCACACAGTACATAGTTACATAGTCAGGTTGAAAAAAGACATACAGGTACGTCCATCTAGTTCAACCATAAAAAAATAAAATAAAATAAAAAATATCAAACAATCCCATATACACAATCCTATACCCACAGTTGATCCAGTGGAAGGTGAAAAAAAAGCAGGATCCAATTTTCTACAACAGGGGAAAAACTCCTTCCTGATCCCAGAGAGGCAATCAGATTTTCCCTGGATCAATATTAGTAAGAATAACATCAACTATAAAAGCATGAATGGAATAAAGAAACTCCACTGTAATACTTAGCAATGAATACCTAATTAATGTCCCTGGGCACACTATGCATACAGTCCCAATAGCCGGTAGATGTACTTGTTACTGACAAATGAGTACCCCTGGTTGTGGGTAAAGTACCTGGTGCCTAGCTGCCAATGTTGGCCTGCTTTTGGGCCCTTCTGTAGGTGGTGCACATGTAGCTGTTCCTTTAAGACTGTATGCAATGGATGGCTGATATGCTGCTAAATAAGGGGCAGTCTCAATTTGCATTAACTGTTGGCAGCAAGGAGTTAAGCTCGGTAGTTCTGCTCACCACTCCAAGTATGCAACAGATCACCTCCAGTGCGCTTGGCGATCAGTTGTGCCTGAAGTCTCAGTCCACATCAGGTCCTCTCTGATGTGGTAGCAACAGGTTTTCCCAGCTTAGATTTCATAGCACAGCAACTCTCTCTGTGGCTCAGACTTTCACTGTGGTCCCCATGGGCTCTGCCCTGAGAGCAGGCAGGCACAGCACAGGTCCGCATACACTGGTTTCACCACACTCTCTACCTGGTGTCCAGCTCAGACCCTGGCAGCAGGTTTGCATCTGTTCGCTACCCACACTTCTCTCTCTCGAGCCCTGGTAATTTGCCTGGGAAAAATGCTGTATTTCTACTCCTCCGTATACAGGGAATTGTGTACCTGTAGCTCTGCAACCATAAGCCTCCATTTACTTTTATTAAACAGTACCCCTTTAAGGACTACATATCCCACGATCCATTGGTGCACAGCAGGTCCTCTGATGTTCTCATTGGCTCTGACTCTGTCTAATTGGCTCAAGTTCACTGCCAGGAGGGAGGGGGCAGGAACAAGCTAAGGATTTCACATGGAGCCTGCTCTGCTCACAAAGCAGGAAAGTTAAGGATGAGAGGCAGTTGCTGCAGCACAGTGGCAATGGGCAAAGGAAAATTAAGGTATAGAGGCACATGCACACCCAGCTACATCTAGATGCTTGTCCTATTTAGTTGTTTTATTGGATTTTTTTTCTTTTCTTGACCATAGGAACCAGGGTTGGCAGGGTTGAAATTTACCAATACACTGTAAAACAGAATTGTAAAGTCAGTATAAAATGTCTGTAAAGTATTTTTCCCTGCCGGTAACAATGAAGCTATTATCCCCTTTTTCACCTGTGAAAGCAATTGAGGCGCCTACTATACCTGTTGCTACATTATTCCCTTTGTGTGGAGCACCAAGGCAAATATCTTAGATGAAGTGGTAATACTTCCTTCCTTTACATATATGGGCTCTCCTCACTTAACGACCAGGTTCCGTTCCAACAACCAGATCAATAAACAAATTGGTCCTTAAACAAGGAGCCACAATGAATCAATATTTTAAGCATTCTTAACTACTGTACTGTACTGTATTGTAAAAAGAAAAGTCTAAACAAAAAACTCCAGCTCAATAATGTTGTTTTCATTTGCATAAGTACAGAACACAAATGAAAATTCTGTACTGTTCTGTACAATACAATGATGTACATCATGTCGTTCAGGTGGGGAGAGCTGGTTGTAAGTCTGAGTGGTCATTAAACAGGTAAGTCGTTAAACGAGGAGTATCTGTAATTGCAGTATATATAGTGGCATAGGGGGGATTAAACGGAAGTGATAGATAGGTGCTTTTTCAGTAAGCTACGCCAGTCCAAACTGTATTTTAGGGTATAGCAGCCCACTTCTACTTGCTGCCCGCCCACCATCAAATAACGTTGCTAGGACACGGCACGACCCCGATTCCTGTAAAGAGCCGCAGCTCTTTAACCATGTGATCGGCTGTGTCCAGTCAGGCCCGGTCACATGTAAACAGGGAGAAGCCGGTAATCTGCGCTCCTCGCCTCACACTGACAGTGTGTGGTGAGGAGAACCAATCAGCGGCATCTCCACACAAAAGACTTCAGTATCACTTCAAGCAGTATCTGTGTATCACAGTTATTTAACCACCTCGCGCCCGCCCTATAGCCGAATGACGGCCGTAGAGCAGGCGCGTTCGTCCGGGAGGCCGTCCCTGGACGTCCTAATGTTTACTTCCGCAATGCGCGCCGCCGCGGGCGTGCATCACGGAAGTTCTGTGTTCGCCGTGTCCCCCGGGGACAGGCAAACACAGATCGCTGTAAACGGCCAATCACAGCGGCCGTTTACAGCGTGATCGGCGTGTCCAATGGGAGATGATCTCATATGTAAACAGATCATCTCTCAGCGCCGCTCTCCCTCCTCCCAGACAGTGTGAGAGGGGAGAGATGAACGGCTGCAGCGGCAGCCGTTCTGCCTGGAGTTGATAGAAAAAAAAAAGTAAAAAAAAAAAGTGCCATCCTCCCCCAGCAGTGCCATCCTCCCCCAGCAGTGCCATCCTCCCCCAGCAGTGCCATCCGCCCCAGTGCCATCCACCCCAGTGCCTTCCACCCCAGTGCTACCTGTCCCCAGTGCCATCCACCCCAGTGCTACCTGCCCCCAGTTCTACCTGCCCCCAGTGCCACCTGCCCCCAGTGCCACCTGTTGTCAGTGCCATTTGTCCCCAGTGCCATCTGTCATCAGTGCCACGTATAAGTGCCATCTATCATCAGTGCCACATAGTGCCATCTGTCATCAGTGCCACGTATTAGTGCCATCTGTCATCAGTGCCACGTATCAGTGCCATTTGTCATCAGTGCCACCTGTCAGTGTCACGTGCCATCTGTTGTCAGTGTCATGTGTCAGTAATGCCACTTATCAGTGCCATCTGTCATCAGTGTCACGCGTCATCAGTGCCATGTATTAGTGCCATCTGTCATCGGTGGCATGTATTAGTGCCACGTATTAGTGCCATCTGTCATCAGTGCCACGTATTAGTGCCACGTGTCTTCAGTGCCACGTATTAGTGCCACGTGTCATCAGTGCCACGTATAAGTGCCACGTGTCATCAGTGCCACATATTAGTGCCATCTGTCATCAGTGCCACGTATAAGTGTCATCATTGCCACGTATCAGTGCCATCTGTCATCAGTGTCAGGTGTCATTGTCCTGGTGCTTCAAAAGTATAATAAATAGTCAACAAGTTAGATGTGTAATTTATGTTCCTAGAACACATGATGGCGCTACCTGCATGTTGGGCCTCTCTATGTGGCCAGGCTGTGAAAAAGTCCCACACATGTGGTATTGTAATACTCAGGAGGAGTAGCAGAATTTTTTGGGGGTGTCATTTGTGGTATACACATGCCACGTGAGAGAAATAACCTATTACAATGACAATTTTGTGGAGAAAAAAAAAATGAAAAATCTTAATTTTGCAAAGAATTGTGGGAAAAAAATGACAACATCAAAAAGCTCACTATGCCTCTTACTAAATACCTTGGAATGTCTACTTTCCAAAAAGGGGTCATTTGGGGGGTATTTGTACTTTCCTGACTTGTTCGGGTCACAAGAAGCGAGATAGGCCACCAGTACATCAGATGTGATCAATTTTGTGCGATTCGCACCACAGCTTGTAGAATCTCTAACTTTCACAAAGACCAAATAATATCCACTAATTTGGGTTATTTTTACCAAAGATATGTAGCAGTATAAATTGTGGCCAAAATTTATGAAGAAAAATTAATAATTTGCATAATTCTGTCACAGAAACAAAGAAATATGCGTTTTTTTTTCAAGATTTTCGGTCTTTTTTCATTTATAGTGCAAAAAATAAAAACCCCAGAGGTGATCAAATACCACCAAAAGAAAGCTCTATTTGTGGGAAAAAAAGGACAAAAAATTCATTTGGGTACAGTGTTGCATGACTGAGTAATTGTCATTCAAATTGTGAGAGCACCGAAAGCTGAAAATTGGTCTGGGCAGGAAGGGTGTTTAAGTGCCCAGTAAGCAAGTGGTTAAAGGTTATGTAGCTGTCAATAAACATCAATGTAGAATCAGATAATGGTGCCTCTATGTCTAAGGTGTTAGACTGAGGTGATAAAGACTAAAGCCGCACATGGATCCAAATTCAGCTGGCTCAGCAGGGACCGAACAAATTTCAATCCATGTATAGGCAGGCTGGTTGTACAAAAGTTGATCTACTGATCGATGTCTATACAACCCCCCCTGTCAGATTTTCCCCTCTAGATCTGCGCTGCCAGCTATAACTGGCAGCATTGATCAATGTATTTTGACAGCAGGAAAGTTCCCCTGCTGTCAGAATACTATAGCTCCGCAGAGAGTTTTCCCTCATCCACCTGTATTTAGATGGAGGAATCAGGTCATTTTTTTTTCGTTCAACTAATTGGTGGAACGGAAAAAAAAAAAAATTATCTATGGGCTTCCTAAAGCTGTTCATACATTGATCAAAACATTTCAGAAGTTGATCAGACTTGCTCCCAGGAATCTCAGGCAACGTATTTGTGTTTAGGCCTGTGGAGCAAGGATGGGGGGGAGTGTGCTGTAGGCACCTCTATTATGGGCTTGTGAGGTGGAAAATAATAGTGATCTGACAATATGTTCACAACTGTTAGCTCACTATTTGCATTGTATGTTGGCTGTCGCCTGAAATTCCTGTAAAATAACATGAATATAAAGTAAAATGCTCACCAAATACGTCTTTTTTTTTTAAAAGATGAATTCTAGTACGCTTATATAATATATTAAAAATGTCTTAACATCAAAGCTAAGGGTGCCCTAAGGACATCTTTGAACACCACTATATTAACATCTTTTATTTAACTTGAAAATGTCTGCTCCATAACACTGCTGAGTATAAACTAATAACTGCTTGTTTACAAGTAGGCTAATCAAATTTATTATTTGGATCCCTTTCCAATAATTGGTCCCTTCTCATAGAATCATTTCCCACAATAAATATGTTCATTTGTCTTTGACTATTTATTTTTCGAATGAATAATCCGATTTCATTAATGTCTGTCACTGGATTTCACATTATTACTGCCTTGTGTTTTATGCTGTTTTTGGTTGCCCACAGACAGGCTAATTTCTAATTAGGAGAGACAGGTGGTGGGATATCTGCCAGTTCAGGAATGACTTATACACCAATATGCCATGTGCTTTCCAATTCAGCTGAGATGCAATGCATGTGTGATTAGAGCTTTGCTGTGTTTGTTATCCAGAAAAGAGAATGAATGGCACTAGACTGCACAGACATTTTCCAGCTCAAAAAAAAATCTCTGCTTTAAAGAGTACTTCTCACAATCTGGGGTCACTCTATAGTTGACACCCAAACACTAAATTGCCCAACTGTGGAAAGCAATTGTTGAATTTGTCACATTACTTTCTTTATACTGTACAGGGGCGACCTATCCACTAAAGGCGCACGCCGACCCCCTATCCATGAATCCGGCCCCTATGCAGAATGCCAGAAGCATGAATTCCAATGGGAAGGTTTTTTCGAAGCACTTGATTAGAGCCAGAGGCTCTAATAGGCATCAAAATAGGGTGGACTCGGGGCACAGAGCATGCGAACAAGCTCACCTAGGTGTGTTACAATAGCAAATGCATATATGCTATTTGTAAAACTGAACCTCTTGAGACTTGTCACCTGATTGGCTGAAAGGATAGGCAATCTTATTGGACCCCAATAGCCACTGGGATGGAGAAGAGGACGCAGGAGCCTCTCCCATCTGCCCGATGCCTGCCATCCGCCACCTAGATGGGGTAAGTGCCTGAAGGACCGCCAGACAGCGAGTGGGCAGGCATGGAAGGCGCCACCAGTGGGGGTGGGGCAATGGTGGTTTTCCTCTCCCTTATAAAAAAAAACACCAGCCCCCACTGATATTGTATATAGACTTTTTCTGTAAGGTGGTGTGTTAAAATGGTTCTAAAGGATGATCAATAGATTAATGTACACAGAACTCTCCATAAATCACAGACCATAGAAGCCTCCATAGATTACTAAGCACAGGACTCTCCATAGATCACAGAGCACAGAATTCTCCACAGATCACCGAGCACAGAACTCTCCGCAGATCACCGAGCACAGAACTCTCCGCAGATCACCGAGCACAGAACTCTCCGCAGATCACCGAGCACAGAACTCTCCGCAGATCACCGAGCACAGAACTCTCCGCAGATCACCGAGCACAGAACTCTCCACAGATCACCGAGCACAGAACTCTCCACAGATCACCGAGCACAGAATTCTACATAGATTATTGAGCACAGAACCCTCCATAAATCACAGAGCACAGAACCCTCCATTGATCACTGTGCACAAAACCCTCCATTGATCACCATGCAGAAAACCCTCCATAGATCACCGAGCACAAAACCCTCCATAGATCACCGAGCTCAGAACTTTTCATAGATCACCAAGCTCAGAACTTTCCATAGATCACCGAGCTCAGAACTCTACATAGATCACCAAGCTCAGAACTCTCCATAGATCACCAAACACAGAACCCTCCATAGATCACCAAGCACAGAAGCCTCCGTAGATCACCAAGCTCAGAACTCTCTATAGATCGCCAAACACAGAAACACCATAGACTGACAAAGATTCTGGTTCTGTGATACTTTCAGCCAACACCATTCCTCTTTTGTCAAATTGTAGTAGGATTTGGCCAGCAATCTTTCACCAACTTCTGTGATAGCATGTGATCTCCCGCTACTTCCTGTTGACAGCACATCTGGTCAGTATCCACTATGTCCTTCTCCTCAATCAGACAGCTGGCTCCATCAGCGTCTGTGGCTCTATCTGATGTTCCAGGATGTTTGGCATGGCTTTTCTCTCCATCTCAGGTTTAGTGGTGAACAGTCTGCTGGCAGCCTGA